>NW_020200656.1:48895-50362 GCF_001531365.2 Cynara cardunculus var. scolymus | reverse complement strand
GATTGTTAATTGAAAAGATTTACATCGCTAGATTCGCTTTTGTATTTCGAACAACTTTGATTCACACTATTTTTTATTTTAAGCAAGTTTTGAACCCGATTTAATTGATTTTTGAGTTTTCATATTCTGGTAAATGTTCTTCAAAACTCATATTTTTTCATGTTTTGATCCAAATTTTTGGTAATAAGTGTGAAATTTTGTGTTTTTGGTTGAATGTTAGTCCGCTTAACTCTTGATCGATTTAGGGTGTTATCCGCTTAAAACTTGTGCGATTTAACATCCGTGTGTTTTGAGTTGTTTGTTATAGGTTTATCCGGGTAACACTTGTGCGGATAATCAAGCGAGTTAAATAATCCGTCTAGTAAATCGTTGATAACTTGAGCGGATTATTGAGCGATTTATATAATCCGACTGGTAAGTTGTTGGTAACTTGTGCGGATTAGTGGGCGATTTACACAATCTGATGGGTAAGTCGTTTAAGCTTTTTGCGATTTGTTGAGCGATTTAGAGAATCCGCTTGGTAAGACGTACTTAGAGTATTTGTCTATTGAGCAATTTATATTTTGATCGTACATTGTCTTTGGTGATTGAACGGATTTTGAATTTTGATCGATTTAAACCTTTGACTTTTGATCGATTTGTTTTAAAAGGACTTATTCGTACTTTGACWTGTTGACTTAGTTGACCTTGACTTGTTGACTTTTTACGTCCGATTTTCATTTTGGAATTTTGACTAAGTGTTGAAAACATCCGATTTGAGAATTTTAATTCAAATTGATTTTTGTGCCTTGTCCGTATTAAATTTTGCTTAATCCGCATGAATTTTGCTTAATTGAGTAAATTTGGTTAAGTGTTTGATACGTGATTGTGTGTGATTTATATTTCTTTGTTGTCCGGACTTCTAATCCGGATAACTTGTTGAAAAGTCTATCTTTGTTGCTCGAACTTTCAATCCGGATAAGCTTGACCGGATTTCTAATCCGGATAAGTATTTGTACTAAATTTCTCTAAGTGTTGAATGTATGCAATTTTTTGTTTAGAGATTATCAGATATATTTTTGTAAACTGATCCTTTAATTCAAACTTTGAACTGCAGTTGATCCTATTTCATACGAACTGATACTATGAGTTCACGGGAAGCAATGGCTATTGGTACTGATACCAAGCCACCTGTTCTGTTTCGCGAAGATTATAATCAGTGGAGAGATAGATTTCTGAATTTCATTGAGAGAATGAAAGAAGGAGATCAGATTATGCAATCTTTGATAGAAGGTCCTGCTGTGTTCTACCGAGAGATAGCTGCTGATCTAGTAGAAGGCATACTTGCTCACAAAGTAATCAAAGAAAAGCATCTATATTCCACTCAAGAAAAAGATAGAGCCAATGCTAATGTGCTTTGAAAGTCTTATATGATGCAAGCACTGACTAATGATATTTACACTAGTATTGACAGTCATAAATCATCAG
>NW_020200656.1:35416-47895 GCF_001531365.2 Cynara cardunculus var. scolymus | reverse complement strand
CAAAAAGAAAAATACGTCAAATTATATATTGAAAATGCTGGAAACTTGGATTGGGCTAAGTCTTTGTTATCTGAGTCCAAATTATTTGATGAAAAATCCAATGTCTTAAAAGCCGAATTATCTGATTTGAAGGAAAAATATAAATCATTAGAATTAGTTAATGAAAAACAAATTCTTAAAATAAGTAAGCTTGAACTTCAAATAATTCAATTAAATAAAACACTGGAAGCTAAAGAAGAAATTTTATACAAAAGAGGACAAACCGATCAAACCATTTTTCTAAACAAACCATCTGAAACGAGATATTTTAACCCTCAGGAAGGGCTTGGGTATGAAAATCCAAAATTTTTAGAAAAAGCTTTACGTTATGCTCCGACCTTGTATAAATTTGAATATTTTGATGGCAGTCCCGGGTTTTTGGTAAAATTTACAAAATCTTCTGACGAGGTCGAACAACAAGAAGATTATAATCGTCAAAGAAAAGACAAAATGCAAGTTCCGTTTGATTATTCAAATCTAAATGAAAGTTACAATAATCAAGACTCTGCAATTTCAACAGATTATATCCATAGTTATTCAAAGGCAGAGCTTGAAGCAACAACAGCTGAACCAAAGATTTACACTCCTACTCTTATTTTAGAAAAACAAGTGGTTCAGTTCGAAAAGATTTTAACTGAAGAAAGACTTTTATTTAATAAACAAAAACAAGAATTTTTAGATAAAATTGAACATTTACAAAATTCTACAATAAAAACGGAACATGTTGAGTCTGAGTATTTTTGGTGTGAAAAATCTTGAAGTGAAGCCATTGACTTAGAAGAAATAAATGTTGTTAATGAAGAAATTAATTTTTCCAACATCTTAAATTCAGATGTTTGTTTAGACAATGAGATTGATAAGTTTGATTTTTCAAATAATTTACCCAGTCATGGAAATTTAATTGTTAAAAATAATATGACTGAAGATTCTGATTTAGCTTCAGATTTTGAAAAGAATTTTAATCAAAAACCTGTTTCCGATGATATTTACTATAAAAAGAATAAAACCAAAAAGAATGCAAGGAAACAGAAGAAGCTTACCAAGAAAAATAAAGTTCGACATTCAAGTAAATCTGATAATTTTCTTTTTTCTTTTTCAGATAATGCGTTGAAATTTAAGACAATTTGGAGAGTAAAATAAGAAGACAAATCATCTAYTCAACTGAAGAAGAATAATTTTACTAAATTTGTATTAAATGATTCGACATTGAATAATTATGTAATAAGATATTCAGTTGATGAATTATTTGATATTGGAAATAGTAAAAACAGTTGTTCCCCGTGTAGAGTGAATGAATTACTTAAGTCATTTACTTCCTTTAGACCATATCATTTAATGCATTCTGTGATTTCTTCTATATCTAAAAATTTGAAGGTTAAAGAATGTTGGTTCGGTACTTATAGTATACCGCCAATGAAATCTATGCTTAAAGGTCCCAAACTAAAATGGGTACCAAAACCCAATTGATTCATTTTTGCAGGTTAACCGGCATGTGTGGTTCTTAGACTCCGGATGTTCTAAGCACATGACTGGTAGAAAAGAGTTATTATCAAACTTTGTTGAATCTTTTGAAGGTACGGTAAGATTTGGAAACAACCAATACGCGCCTATCCTTAGATATGGTGACATAATTTCTGGAAATTTAACTATTAAGAAAGTGTCGTTTTTCAAAGGACTTGGACATAATCTGTTTAGCATAGGTCAATTTTGTTATAAAAATCTAGAAGTCTGTTTTAAAGCTAACCAATGCAGCATCCGAACTACTGATGGTAAGGAGCTCTTAGTTGGATTCAAAAAATCAAATCTCTACACAATTGACCTATCAAATACACAAGTGGATACTGATGTCTACTTGATATCCAAGGCCTCTTTGAAGGAAAATCTGTTATGGCATCGGCGACTTTCACAYTTGAATTTCAAGAATCTAAACAAGTTGGTTTGTGACAACTTGGTCAAAGGAATCCCAGAATTGAAGTTTCATAAAGATCATGTATGCGGTGCATGTGAGATGAGTAAACTGAAGAAAGCTTCTCATAAGCTAAAGACAGAGTTCAATACCGAACGTCCTCTACATCTTCTTCATATGGATCTTTGCGGTCCTATGAGAATTCAAAGCATCAATGGTAAAAAGTATGTGCTGGTCATAGTCGATGACTATTCCAGATATATCTGGTTCACTTTTTGCGGTCTAAAGATGAAGCAGCCGAGACAATTATTTCTTTCTTGAAGACAGTTCAAAATAATCCGCAACTTGAATTTCAGAAAATCAGAACAGACAGCGGAACTAAATTCAAGAACAACACACTTGGTTCATACCTCGAATCCATTGGTATTTCTGATACATTTTCGGTAGCCCAGACACCACAACAGAATGGTGTTGTTGAACGAAAGAACAGAACGTTGGTGGAAGCGGCACGGACATTGCTTACATGTTCCAATCTTCTTTTATTCTTATGGGCTGAAGCAGTAGCGACTGCTTGTTTTACTCAAACCGCTCTCTTGTAAACAAAAGGTTTGGTAAAACTCCATATGAAATAATAAATAAAAGAATACCTAAAATCAATTTCTTTCGAGTTTTGGGTTGCATATGCTTCATTTTAAATGACAAAGAGGACAGAGGGAAGTTCGCTGCTAAAGCTGATGAAGCAGTTTTTGTTGGATACTCGAAGACATCCGCTGCATATAGGGTCTACAATAAACGGACCAAAATCATCAATGAAAGCATGAACATATCTTTTGATGAAGTCATTGATGTGGCTTCTGAACAATTCAGTTTAGGACCCCGACTTATAATTAACACTTCGCGGAAAGCTGATCAACCTGAGACTTCTAACTCTGATAAAGCTGATTTAGATTTCTTATTTGAACACTTTTATGAAGAATATTTTGATAATAAACCTAATCAATCTATTGTTTTGATCAGGGAAAATTCAACTGAACAACAGTTATCGGGTCCATCTCCAGATGTGCCTGTAACTGAAACAGAAGAGGAAATAGAAGTATTCGATGAAGAAATAGAAATGGAGAATCCGAACAATCTCGATCAGTGTGAAGAGGGTGAAACTTCTGAAGTGCAAGAGGTGTTAGCTGAACAAATTGATAATAATCTACCTCAATCAGATGTTCAACCTATACTAGTTCTTATTATTGAAACTTCACTTGAACCTGCTCCTATAAACCCACCAAATTCTTATACTGATCAAAATTCAAATCAAAGTTCTTATACTCCCTTACCTCATAGCAAGAAGTGGACCCGAGATCATCCAATTCATCAAGTAATTGATGATCCATCAGCACCTATTCGTACACGATCCTCGACTGCTAATGAGTGTTTGTATTCCACGTTCTTGAGTACTATTGAACCGACTAAGGTTTCCGAAGCCTTAGCTGATCCGGATTGGATATTAGCAATGCAAGAAGAGCTGAACCAGTTCGAAGCACTCAAAGTATGGAGATTAGTACCTCGTCCCAACAATAAGACGATTATCGATACTAAATGGGTATTCAAAAATAAAAAAGATGAAGATGGTGTTGTGGTCAGAAATAAGGTTCGGCTCGTTGCTAAAGGATATAATCAACAAGAAGGTGTTGACTACGACGAAACTTTTACCCCGGTTGCAAGGATTGAAGCTATAAGAATGTTTCTGGTGTACGCGGCACACAAGAGCTTCACGGTGTATCAAATGGACGTCAAGACAGCATTTTTATATGGAATTCTCAAAGAGGAAGTCTATGTCTCACAACCGGAGGGTTTTGTTGATCAATCAAAGTCGAATCATGTCTACATCCTTGATCGAGCATTTTACGGGCTTAAACAAGCTCCGAGAGCCTGGTATGATATCTTATCAGAGTTTTTGGTAAAGTTAGGCTTCTCGAAAGGTAATATTGACACAACCGTTTTTATTAAAAAGGAAAAGTCTGATATTATTTTGATACAAATTTATGTAGACGACATAATATTTGGATCTACAAACCCCAAATACTGTAAAAACTTTTATGCCTTGATGGTTTCACGTTTTAAAATGCGTATGATGGGTGAGATGAACTTATTTTTAGGTCTTCAAATTAAACAATTATCTTCAGGTATCTTTATTTGTCAAACTAAATATATTTTAGATATCCCGAAGAAATTTAATATGGAAAACTGTTCATCTATCAAAACACATATGGCTCATGGAACGAAGATCCATGCTGATCCTTCTAGAAAAGCTGTTGATCAGAAAACATATCAAGGTATGATAGGTTCTTTGATGTATTTGACGTCTTGTAGACCTGATATAATGTTTTCAACACATCTTTGTGCCAGATATCARTCTAWTCCAAAGGAGTCCCATCTAAGTGCTGTTAAGCGCATTTTCCGATATCTTAAAGGGACAGCTAATCTTCGACTCTGGTATCCCAAGGGTACTGGTTTTGAACTGACAGCTTATTCAGATGCAGTTTATGCAGGCTGTATGTTGGACAGGAAAAGTACAATAGGACATCTACAGTTTTCGGGAGACAAGCTAGTCAGTTGGGCATCAAAGAAACAGAACTGCGTTTCCATTTCCACTGCCGAAGCAGAATATGTAGCTGCTKCAAGCTGCTGTTCTCAAGTGCTATGGATGCAGACACAGCTTAGAGACTACGAGTTTTATTTTAATAAAATTCCAATTTACTGTGATTTCAAAAGTGCTATTGCTATTTCATGTCATCCTGTTGTAAAACCCAAAAATCTCGAGAAATAAATAATTTATCTTCTTTAATATTCTTTTCTTTTTTCTTTTTGAATTATAAGACATACACACATACTTATATATATATATATATATATATATAATAAATAATGAAATTAAAAGAAGTTTAAAAATCGGACAAAATGTGAAAGAAAAGTCAAGCCAGGGGGTTGTAGGTCATTTCTCATAGTGCAGGGGTAGTGTCTAGTGAAAAGTGGTCCAACTTTGTGGGACCTGTTTTGTAAATAGAACAAAGTCTGAAAAGTTGAAAACGCTTTTTCAATGCGATGTTTAGAACGCTCCTATTGGCTCGGTTAGTCAACGAATAAGCCAAATAAAACCAGATTCAAGTAGGTCGCGTTGTCTTCTTCATTTAGCTCGAAACCACTTGGTTTATCGAGGAGTTTTGAAGGAGAAAACCGGAGTTGAAGTTCAAGTCAAAAATTCTCGTTTTTCGTCGATTAGAGGTAAAATACTCAACCAAAATTCATGTTCTTCATATGGTTAGCTTCGTTTTTTAGTCCTCTATGGAACACTAGTAGCCTTATGTTTCAGATTTGGTGTTTTGTGGTTCGGTTTTGAAGTTTAAAGTTTCGTTCGGTTTAGTTTAAAACTAAAACTTTAAATGTGAAAATGGAACTCATTTCTTGACGAAAAATTATGTTCTTTATGTCAAAATGTTGATAAAAATATTACCAAGGTTTAAGTACAAAAAGAATGAAGAAAAAATGTCAAGAAACGAGCTATTTTCAAGCTTTTTTATGCTTGAAATCGTGAAGTTCCTTGCTGTTCTTTGTTGCTGTTTTGACTGGGTCACATTTACCTTTTTAAAAAATGGTAAGGGCGCATGATGAAAGCAGGTTTTGATCCCACGACCTTAACTAGAAAGCATGGAGCGTTAACCAATAGATTAAATATAAGTTTTGTTGTTTATTATGCACTGCTATAATTAATATACACTAAATATTTAAGTTTCATAAATTAGCATTTAGTCCCTTCAATTTCTAGAAATAATTTTCTCCATAATAATTTTATGAGACTTTTATTAAATTTGTTTGTATTTTGTAAAATGCAAACTTTGACTTCATTTCGATTATTTATTTCGTTTAGTTACCAAAATGACCCTATAAATGGAAAATCGGTATTTTAGCAATACTTTGCGTATTTGCTTCCAAAATTTACCGAAATAAAATATATCTTCGGGATTGGTCTATGAGCTTCATTTTTTTTATATTATTATTTTTATAAATTTTCCAAAATACCTTTAAAATTAAAGAATGTGTATTTTGAGCAATACGTGACCATTTTGCTTTATAAAAATACCGTCAAGGTGAAATTTGTTACTTTAACTATGTAATTTTTGGGGATAATTAGATGATTTTTTTTTTGAGATTAAAGCGTAGCTCTTGAATTTATATATATATATATATATATATATATATATATATATCGTCTATACATTTATTTTGTAAAAGATGATTTTATGGAGTTATAAAATAAATAATTGACTATACGAAGTGTTACTCGAGTTGTAAATTTTTTAGAACGCTTTTAACTCGAAATATGTAATTATTAACATGTCTATCATATAATAGATAACTTAATAATCACGTTTATGATGTCGCTTTAAGATATATAGCTAGACGATACACCTTATGTCGGAACTTACGGTTCGTATAAATTTAATTGATATGAGGAGTGTGCTTAAGCATAGTTGACCAAGGTTGACCCTAGACGACGTAGTTGACCGTAAGTTGACTTTTATGTTAACCTTTGGGAGAAATTAATCATTTATATGTTATTCGTTATTATAAATTGTAGGTTACCAGTCAGCGACATTAGTTAAGCAATCTACGTTATCAGGTGAGTCTTCTTGAGAATTACAATAGGATGCATACATATGTATAAATTTATTTTCGAGCATTATATGATTTATATGATAATGTGTACATATGCATGATGTTTCTGTTTACATACATGATTATTTTACATGTATGTTATTTTATGATTATTTGCATGCTATGTGTTTATTTTGTTTTCAAATAACTTTAGCATGTTATTTCACTTGAAAGTTTTATGATCAGTTTTAGCAGGTGAGCTTTTGACCAAGAAGTCACATGACAAGTGGCACAACCCCGTAATGAGTGTCTAGACAGGTGCAGGTCGGACAACTCAGGGAATGCCAATGACTAAATGACTCATACCCAACAGACAAATTATGAGATCTCTTTTCTTTCAGTGATGCATGTTTTTTCAGAAAATGCATATTATTTGGTACAAAGTTTACACGTTCATATGTATGATGTGAAATGATCTTTACTCACGCAAACCATGAACTCACTGAGCCTTATAAGCTGACTATAGTATGCATCTCAGGGCCAGTGTCACCTAGCGGGGTATTACCGAAGGTTCATCCAAGATTTCTCCAAGATAGCAACGCCTTTGACAACACTGACAAAGAAGTCAGTTAAGTTTGATTGGGGAACGAAACAAGAAGAAGCATTTCAGACACTTAAGGATAGACTAAGTACTGCACCAGTTTTATCACTACCGGAAGGAGTAGAAGATTTTGTGGTTTATAGCGATGCATCAAAAATGGATTTGGGTTGTGTACTAATGCAGCAAGGCAAGGTCATTGCATATGCGTCACGTCAGTTGAAAGAACACGAGAGAAAATACCCAACTCACGACATGGAATTAGCAGCTGTAGTCTTCGCGCTAAAAATCTGGAGACACTATTTGTACGGTACGAAGTGCATGATCTATACTGATCATAAGAGCCTTAAATACTTGTTTGATCAAAAGGAGCTAAATATGAGACAAAGAAGATGGATGGAACTACTTAAGGATTATGATTGTGAGATTCACTACCATCCTGGTAAGGCAAATGTAGTTGCCGATGTAATTAGTAGGAAGGAGAGAAACGGACCAATCAGGGTTCGAGCCATGTGGATGAGTGTTAAAGTGGAGTTGCGAGACCGAATTCGGGATGTTCAGAAGGAAGCTTTACTCGAAACGAATATTAAAAAGGAGAGAATGGTTGGACAAATTAAGACTTTGCCGGCCGGACCAGATGGAATATATAGACACGGGAATCGGGTTTGGATTCCTAGTTTGGGGGACCTAAGAAATGTAGTGATGGATGAAGCACATAAGTCCAAATATACTATGCATCCAGGTAGTAATAAGATGTACAAGAATATAAAAGAAAGCTATTGGTGGCCTGGTATTAAAAGGGCAGTAGCTAGCTATGTGGGGAAATGCTTGACGTGCTTGAAAGTAAAGACAGAGCATGAAAAGCCGTCTGGAATGTTGCAACAAATGGAAATCCCAGTATGGAAGTGGGATATGATAACGATGGATTTTGTCACCAAACTTCCAAGGACGGTAAAAGAACACGACGCCATATGGGTAATTGTGGATCGACTAACGAAATATGCTCACTTCTTACCGGTCAACGACAAGTATACATTAGAAAGATTGGCACAACTTTACGTCAATGAGATCGTGTCGAGACATGGTGTACCGATATCCATTGTCTCAGATAGAGATGTTAGGTTTACTTCGAGGTTTTGGTCAAGTTTTCAACAAGAAATGCGGACAAGGCTGAACATGAGTACTGCATATCATCCTCAGACTGATGGACAGAGTGAGAGGACGATACAAACGCTAGAGGATATGTTGAGAGCTTGTGTGATTGACTTTGGAGGTAGTTGGGACAACCACCTCCCRTTGATAGAATTTGCTTATAACAATAGTTACCACTCGAGCATCAAGGCGGCACCTTTTGAAGCATTATATGGCCGCAAGTGTAGAACCCCAATTTGTTGGGCAGACATTGGAGAAAGACAACTAGCTGGACCCAAATTAGTCCAACAGACATCTGATAAAATACTACAAATCAGGGAGAGGTTAAAGGTTGCGCAAGATAGATAAAAGAATTATGCGGATAGAAGGCGTCGACCTTTGGAATTCCAAGTAGGTGATAAGGTCTTGTTGAAAATATCGCCATGGAAAGGGGTCGTAAGATTTGGGAAGAAAGGTAAGCTAAGTCCAAGGTATATCGGACCATTTGAGATAACTGCAAGAGTAGGAGCAGTTGCTTATCGGTTGAAACTACCAAAGGAGTTAGGTGGTATTCACGATACCTTTCATGTGTCGAACTTGATGAAATGTTTAGCTGACGAATCAACTGTTGTGGATTTGGAAGACATCGAGGTTAACGACAAACTCGCTTATGTGGAAGAGCCAGTTGATATATTGGATAAAAAGACGAAAAGACTAAGAAACAAAAGTATACCGCTGGTATTAGTTAAGTGGAAATTCCATAAAGGCGCATAAATGACGTGGGAACCGGAAGAAGAAATGAAAGCTAAATATCCTCAATTGTTTTAGCTAGTATTAATTCCGAGGACGGAATTTCTTGAAGGAGGGAAGAGTTGTAAAACCCAAAAATCTCGAGAAATAAATAATTTATCTTCTTTAATATTCTTTTCTTTTTTCTTTTTGAATTATAAGACATACATACACATACTTATATATATATATATATATTAAATAAATAAAGAAATTAAAAGAAGTTTAAAAATCGGACCAAATGTGAAAGAAAAAGTCAAGCTAGGGGGTTGTAGGTCATTTCTCATAGTGCAGGGGTAGTGTCTAGTGAAAAGTGGTCCAACTTTGAGGGACCTGTTTCGTAAATATGACAAAATCTGAAAAGTTGAAAACGATTTTTCAATGCGATGTTTAGAACGCTCCTATTGGCTCGGTTAGTCAACGAATAAGCCAAATAAAACCAGATTCAAGTAGGTCTCGTTGTCTTCTTCATTTAGCTCGAAACCACTCGGTTTTTCGTGGAGTTTTGAAGGAGAAAACCGGAGTTGAAGTTCAAGTCAAAAATTCTCGTTTTTCGTCGATTAGAGGTAAAATACTCAACCAAAGTTCATGTTCTTTATATGGTTAGCTTCGTTTTTTAGTCCTCTATGGAACCCTAGTAGCCTTATGTTTCAGATTTGGTGTTTTGTGGTTCGGTTTTGAAGTTTAAAGTTTCGTTCGGTTTAGTTTAAAACTAAAACTTTAAATGAGAAAATGGAACTCATTTCTTGACGAAAAATTATGTTCTTTATGTCAGAATGTTGGTAAAAATATTACCAATGTTTTAGTGCAAAAAGAATGAAGAAAAAAATGTCAAAAAACGAGCTATTTTCAAGCTTTTTTATGCTTGAAATCGTGCAGTTCCTTGCTGTTCTTTGTTGCTGTTTTGACTGGGTCACATTTACCTTTTAAAAAAAATGGTAAGGGCGCATGATGAAAGCAGGTTTCGATCCCACAACCTTAACTAGAAAGCATGGAGTGTTAACCAATAGATTAAATATAAGTTTTGTTGTTTATTATGCACTGCTATAATTAATATACACTAAATATTTAAGTTTCATAAATTAGCACTTAGTCCTTTCAATTTCTAGAAATAATTTTCTCCATAATAATTTTATGAGACTTTTATTAAGTTTGTTTGTATTTTGTAAAATGCAAACTTTGACTTCATTTCGATTATTTATTTCGATTAGTTATCAAAATGACCCTATAAATGGAAAATCGGTATTTTAGCAATACTTTGCGTATTTGCTTGCAAAATTTACCGAAATAACAATATATCTTGGGGATTGGTCTATGAGCTTCATTTTTTTTATATTATTATTTTTATAAATTTACCAAAATGCCTCTAAAATTAAAGAATGTGTATTTTGAGCAATACGTGACCATTTTGCTTTATAAAAATACCGTCAAGGTGAAATTTATTACTTTAACTATGTAATTTTTGGGGATAATTACAGTGAATCATTAAAATAATTAGATGATTTTTTTATGAGATTAAAGTGTAGCTCTTGAGTTTATATATATATATATATATATATATGTATATATATATGTATATATATATATATATCGTATATACATTTATTTTGTAAAAGAGGATTTTATGGAGTTATAAAATAAATAATTGACTATACGAAGTGTTACTCGAGTTGTAAATTTATTAGAACGCTTTTAACTAGAAATATGTAATTATTAACATGTTTATCATATAATAGATAACTTAATAATCACGTTTATGATGTCGCTTTAAGATATATAGCTAGACGATACACCTTATGTTGGAACTCACAGTTCGTATAAATTTAATTGATGTGAGGAGCGTGCTTAAGCATAGTTGACCAAGGTTGACCCTAGTCGACGTAGTTGACCGTAAGTTGACTTTTATGTTAGCCTTTGGGAGAAATTAATCATTTATATGCTATTCGTTATTATAAATTGTAGGGTACCAGTCAGCGACATTAGTTAAACAATCTACGTTATCAGGTGAGTCTTCATGAGACTTACAATGGGATGCATACATATGTATAAATTTATTTTCGAGCATTATATGATTTATATGATAATGTGTACATATGCATGATGTTTCAGCTTACATACATGATATATTTTACATGTATGTTATTTTATGATTATTTGCATGCTATGTGTTTATTTTGTTTTCAAATAACTTTAGCATGTTATTTCACTTGAAAGTTTTATGATCAGTTTTAGCGGGTGAACATTTGACCAAGAAGTCACATGACAAGGGGCACAACCCCGTAAAGAGTGTCTAGACAGGTGCAGGTCGGACAACTCAGGGAATGCCAGTGACTAAATGAATCATACCCAACTGACAAATTATGAGATCTCTTTTCTTTCAGTGATGCATGTTTTTCAGAAAATGCATATTATTTGGTACAAAGTTTACACGTTGATATGTATGATGTGAAATGATCTTTACTCATGCAAACCATGAACTCACTGAGCTTTATAAGCTGACTATAGTATGCATCTCAGGGCCAGTGTTAGCATCAAATTAATCCTAATAATTATCTCAAAAAGTTTTATTAAGCAATCGGGGCTAAGAATGGAACATCTGAAGATGTTGTTGTGCCAAAACGTCTAAGTCTGGAAGAAGACCAGCCGCTGTGCTAAATCGACCAAGTATGGACAACCAGAGCCTCTGTAAGAAGAACCAGAGCCTCTAGAAGAAGAACCAGAGCCTCTGTGAAGACACCAGGACCAGAGCCTCTGTAAGAGACACCAGAGCCTCTGGAGGTGAAGAGGACAAGAGCCTCTGGTTGTATTGACCAGAGCCTCTGGAGGACTAGAGCCTCTGGAGGACCAGAGCCTCTGGAGGACCAGAGCCTCTCTGGTCTGTCTATCCACTGGTCTATCCTCTGGTCCTTCAAGACGACTATCTTTAGAATCCTATTCTGGATAAGGCTAATCCTATTTTGGATAAGGTTAATCCTATTCAGATTATCATGAATTATTGCCTATATAAGTAGTGTTTCAGGTAGAGAAAAATGTACGAGAGAAAATAGAAAATTTATTGTAAACACATAGATTAAGATACATCTTATGAGAGTCGTTTAGGGTTCTTGAGAGTTTGTAATTTTCCATTCAATAAAAAAAGCGCCGTCGATTTCTATTTCATCTTCTTCTTCTACAAATCTCTCTTGAATTTCCTTATTAAATTGTTCTATTGTCAGATCTGTCTTTTAACAAGTGGTATCAGAGCCAAATCGATTAACTTCTATCGATACGATCTTTCTGGCAGTAGATTCAATTTTCTTGAAAAATACTCTCATGAACTGCTTCCTGTTCGACTGCAGTTTGGTCCCAAAAACTCTGATTTCATCATAT
>NW_020200656.1:24429-34768 GCF_001531365.2 Cynara cardunculus var. scolymus | reverse complement strand
TGCATCTTGTGCAATCAGTGGTGCTGCATTCACATTGAATCTAATTTGATCTAAGAGTTGAAAATGAAGAACAAAGAGCTACATTCAGGGGGGAGCTTGAAAATTCCATCCAGACCAAGCACTCTAAGCTTTRATCAAGAAAGCAGAGGGGAGAAGACCTGAAGACTTCATGAAGATGCTTGCTTCATAAAACTTTKGGGGGAGATTGTTAGCATCAAATTAATCCTAATAATTATCTCAAAAAGTTTTATTAAGCAATCGGGGCTAAGAATGGAACATCTGAAGATGCTGTTGTGCCAAAACGTCTAAGTCTGGAAGAATACCWGCCGCTGTGATAAATCGACCAAGTATGGACGACCAGAGCCTCTATAAGAAGAACCAGAGCCTCTGTGAAGACACTAGAACCAGAGCCTCTGTGAAGAGGACCAGAGCCTCTGGTTGTATTGACCAGACCCTCTGGAGGTGAAGAGGACCAGAGCCTCTGGTTGTATTGACCAGAGCCTCTGGAGGAACAAAGCCTCTCTTGTCTGTCTATTCTCTGGTCCTTCAAGACGACTATCTTTCGAATCCTATTCTGGATAAGGCTAATCCTATTTTGGATAAGGTTAATCCTATTCAGATTATCATGAATTACTGCCTATATAAGTAGTGTTTCAGGTAGAAAAAAATGTACGAGAGAAAATAGAAAATTCATTCATTGTAATATTTTGGATAAGGCTAATCCTATTCAGATTATCATGAATTACWGCCTATATAAGTAGTGTTTCAGGTAGAGAAAAATGTACGAGAGAAAATAGAAAATTCATTGTAAACACATAGATTAAGATACATCTTATGAGAGTCGTTTAGGGTTCTTGTGAGTTTGTAATTTTCCATTCAATAAAGAAAGTGTCGTCGATTTCTATTTCATCTTCTTCTTCTACAAATCTCTCTTGAATTTCCTTATTAAATTGTTCTATTGTCAGATCTGTCTTTTAACAACCAGGTAGTTCGAGGTTGGATAAGGGCAAAGGACACGCTTAGAAAGTTGATAATTATCATTTTATTTTTAGTCTTTTGTCTAGCAGCGTTGTGTTGAATATTTTGTAACTTAACCAGGTATGAGGTGGGTTAGAACTTAAGTAAATTTTTGGTTGATTCAAAGACTTCCGCTGTAAACGGTTTAAACGATTTTATTTTAGCCGTCTTTTGGGGTATTTATTAGAAATTTGTTTCAGATTACGTAACATTCTCAAAAAAAATGAGGGTGTTACACCTGTTCAACATACTAAAACCAAGCATATAGATATCCGGTATCATTTTATTAAAGATCATGTAGAAAAAGGAACCATTGAACTGTATTTTGTAAATACATAATTTCAATTAGCTGACTTATTTACGAAAGTTTTAGATGAAAAACGCTTTAGCTTTCTTGTATCTAAGTTAGGTGTGTTAAATTTGAAAATTTGAATTTTTATTAAAAACAGTTCAATTTATTGAATTGTGTTTAATTCAAATTCATTTAGTCAAAATATCTGTATTTTTTAAAATACAAGTCAATGTTTCAATTTTTTCTATCTGATTTTAAATTTCTTGATCGTGGGAATCTATATTTGAGAGGGAGTGTGTTTTTCTTTTATCTGATCATATTTTGAGGGGGAGTAAATTTTATCTGTTTTGAACTAACAATTTATATTTTTCTTACAGGTATTTTGAGTATTGTCTAATTTTTGAAAGATATAGAGTTTTAAAATATAAGTGTTTGGCCGATTTAGTCAAATCCGGACAATACTTGTCCGATTTAGACATCCGGACAAAAGGCTATATGATAAACTCTTATCCGGATAAGATTAGATATACTTTGCAATGGATTTAGCGGATTGTTAAATTGTTGAATTCATTTGTCCAAATTCCTAAATTGTTTGTTGAGATTATTTTTTTCAAGTCTTTAAATCGTTCAATTCTTGAGCGGTTTAGTTCTTAACTCGAGCGATTTAACTTTCTTTGTTGAGCGATTTATTTCTAAATCGATTGAACCTTGAGCGATTTATCTTTAAACCGGACAACTCTTGACCGGTGTTCTTCTAAATCGTCTATGCCTTGAGCGATTTATTGTCCGGATTAACATTTAGATATTTCACATTCTATAAATCGGACACCTCTTGACCGATTTATTYTAATCCGGATAAGWSTTGAGCGATTTAGAATTTGAACGGTTTTTGACTTTSACTATAAATATTSGCCTCATTTTTACTTTTTACTTTTTATCCTCATTTACTATTCATCGTCTTCTCCGGTCATTCCTCTGGTTTATCGCTCAAATTGTTATTGATTCTACTATTTCATCTCATTTCTCATCAAGGTTTATTTCGTTTGATTCCTTTATTCATATTTCCTTGATTGATTGGACTTATATTGGACTGGTTGGACTGATTTCTGTGATTTACCTTGAATCGAAACTTAAATCGAACCATAAAAGTATAAATAATAATAAAATCAGTATTATCTTTGCTTTTAGTTTCGAATAGTGTTTTTGTCCATTTTCTTTTTGATTTTTTTAGTGTGTTAAGCGTTTTTTTAGTCTTATGCTGGTTTTTGATCGGATATTTCACCGGACAAGGTGATCGGAGTTTACTCCGATCAACCTTAATTCGGTTGATGTTGTCCGGATTAGAGTTTAGACTTGGTGTTTTTTGGTTGATTTTTCTTTGTTGTCCGGATTCCAAATCCGGTCACCATTTTTTTTGTTTTTCCAAGTGTTGATTTTTTTCTTTGTCGTCCGGATTTCTAATCCAGTCACCAATTTTTTTTTCTCTAAGTGTTTTAAGCTAAGTGTTTTGTTATATTTTTTTGTTTTTGTTATTTTTTTTTAGTTTAGTTTAGTGTTTTATCTTTTTTGTAGTTAAGTTTTTTTAGTGTCAATTTTTTTTTATAATTTTTTTTATTTGTTGTTGTTGTGTTCTTATTTTTTGAAAATTCGAATTTTTTTTTGGAATAAAATGGATTCTAATTTTTTAGATTTTTTACAGGTTAATGGCGGATCAGAGACATCAATCTGACGAGGAATCTCACGTTCCTTCCGTCAGATTAGATAATATCCCAATTCACCCGCCTAGCCAACCCATTCCTTCCGAAACACTATTCCCTCAAATAAAATACCTAGATATAAAGCCAAATAACCATGTTTTCTCTTTTGCTATGCCAGCCGAATATCCTATTATCCTAGAAATTCTGAAAGGACATCCCATAACATACTCTTTATCTGCCAATACACCTGTTACAATGGTGTATTTACAACAATTCTGGAGTACGCTTACTTTGGAAAAAGACGGGGACACCATTTATTTTGAAGGAGAAGTTGATGGATATGTCAGTCGTCTGACATTGAAACGTCTAAGAAGAATTCTTCGTCTGCCCGGACCAGGTTCTACTGGTTTTGAAGACTTTGTATCAGATGAACAACTGTGTTTGGACATCAAACGTTTAGGATACTCGGCAGAATTGAATAATCCAACTCAATTCAAAAGACGATTCCTACCATCAATCTGGCATTTGTTGTTCTCAATTTTGAACAGATGCCTGACGTCAAAGACAACGGGCATAGATACTTGCAGTAGCTCGTTTCTCAAATTCTTTCATGGCATTGTCTTTTCGAGAAACTATGACCATGCTTTAGTAATCTGGAATGAATTAGTGGAGCTGGTCAATGCAAAAAGATTCCCGTCTAAAGCTCGGAAATTTGTGCCCTTTCAGAGATTTCTACAAATATTTATTAAGGCTATGATGAATGCTAACGAAGATATTCCGGCCAGATCAAATTTTGAAAAAGGGCCGACATTCGTCATGACCAGAATTTGACAGCATACAGAAGTAGAAGATTTGGATTCTATAATGGCAGTACCACCAGAACTAATTGCCTTAGTTGATCAGACCGCTTAGTGCGTTATATATTATAGGAGAGTGATAGATCCGATAGCTCAACCAGAACCGGATGAACTTGCCCAAGGATCACCCCATGCCTCAGTTGTGAGAGAGGAGTTAGGGATAGAAGAGAGAGTTCAGGAAGAGGGGTTACCTGAACAGGGACGTGTGATGAGGGAAAAAGAAATAGAGAGGGGTGAACAGGCGGGGGGAGCATCTGATCGGCAGAGTACTTCATCTGACAGTACTTCTACAACTTGGAAAAAGAAAAAGAGGAATGATGAATATGACCCAAGGATCACAATGTAGCTAAGCTGAAAAACTAAGAAATAGAAAAGCCTTACATCAGTCATTGGAGCATTAACTTGGAAAAATAATTAAGCCTTACACCTAGCCATTATACGCATCAAATTCACATTCACAAGATTAGAACCACCTTTGATCTTTATTAGAAGACAACAAATTTGACATAACTTTCTACTATTAACACCATTGAGATAATAAAACTAATGTAACCGGATGTTTAGTACTAACTATGAGGAAGTGGAAGGGATCAACCACAAGGGTGGTGCCTGATTGGTTTGAGCTTGGCTCTAAAGATCAAATGTGCCAGGAGGTCCCAGGTTCAAATCCAAGGAGGAAGAAAAATCCCCTTGTGGCCATGGAGGTTCAAATGCGATGACTCTGGGCTATCTACAAAGCAAGTGGTCACCCTGAGATTAGTCGGCTCGCATAGTGGGTTGGATATCCAGGTTAATCAAAGAAAAATGGAAGGGTTCCCATCATACCCATTTTCTCACTTAAAAACTAGGCTAGAAACCCATAAAACCATACATAGGCAGCAAAAAAAGATGCTTCTGACCTGAGAATAGCAGGGGTGAGCACCCATACACTAAACTATAGAATGATCAACACATAAAAAAAATTGAAATGGAAATTAAAGAACAAAGAAGAAATTAGATGAAAAGGGTACCTCGTTACAAGAAATCCATTGCTCTCCTTTTGTTGGAACCCAAATTCTCTAAATAACAGAAATCACAGATAAAAAAATAAGAGTGAATTATCTGAGTCCAAATTATTTGATGAAAAATCCAATATCTTAAAAACCGAATTATCTGATTTAAAGAAACAATATAAATCATTAGAATTAGTTAATGAAGAACAAATAGTTAAAATAAGTAAGCTTGAACTTCAAATAATTCAGTTAAATGAAAAACTGGAGTCTAAAGAGGAAGTTTTGTATAAAAGAGGACAAACTGATCAAACCATCTGAAACGAGATTTTTTAACCCTTGGGAAAGGTTGGGGTATGAAAATCAGGAATTTTTTGGAAAAACTTTATATTATGCCCCGACCTTGTACAAATTTGAATATCTTGATTGCGGTCCCGAGTTTTCGGTAAAATTTACAAAATCTTCTAATGAGGTGGAACAATGAGAAGATTACAATCGACAAAGAAAAGATAAAATGCAAGTTCCGTTTGATTATACAAAACTAAATGAAAGTTATAAAAATCAAGACTCTGCACTTTCAACAGATTATTTTCACAATTATTCAAAGGCAGAGCTTGAATCAAAACCAACTGAACCAAAGCTTTATACTCCTACTCTAACATTAGAAAAACAAGTGGTTCAGTTGGAAAAGATTTTAATTGAAGAACGACTTTCATTTAATAAACAAAAACAAATTTTTTTAAATGAAATTGAAGATTTACAAAATTCTAAAGTAAAAACGGAACATGTTGAGTCTGACTATTTTTTGTGCGATAAATCTTTAAGTGAAGCTTCTGATTCAGAAGAAATTAATAATTTTAATGAAGAAATTAATTTTTCAAATATCTTAAATTCAGATGTTTGTTTAGATAATGAAATTGATCAATTTGATTTTTCAAAGAAAATACCCAGTAATGAAGATTTTATTGTTAAAAATAATATGACTGAGGATTCCAATTTAGTTTTAGATTTTGAAAAGAATTTTACTCAAAACCCTGTTTCCGAGGATGTGTACTATAAAAAGAATAAAACCAAAAAAAATTCGAACAGAAGAAGCTTACAAAGAAAAATAAACAAATAGTTCGACATTCAACTAAATCTAATGATTTTATTTTTCCTATTCCAGATAAGGCGTTGAAGTTTAAGACAGTTTGGAGAGTAAAAGAAGAAGACAAATCTTCAACTCAATAGAAGAAGAATAATTTTACTAAATCTGTATTAAATGATTCAATATTGAATAAGTCTATAAAAAGATATTCAGTTGATGAATTGTTTGATATTAGAAATGGTAAAAATAATTGTTCTCCATGTGGATTGAATGAGTTACTTAAGTCTTTTACTTCTTTTAGACCTTATCATTTCTTGCATTCTGTGTTTTCTGCTTTATCTAAGAAATTGCATTTTAAAGAACGTTGGTTCGGTACCTACAGTATACCACCAATGAAAACTGAGCTTAAAGGTCCAAAACTAAAATGGGTACCAAAACCCAATTGATTCACTTTTGCAGGTTAACCGGCGTGTGTGGTTCTTAGACTCCGGATGTTCTAAGCACATGACTGGTAGAAAAGAATTATTAGCTAACTATGTTGAATCTTTTGGAGGTACGGTAAGATTTGGAAACAATCAATACGCGCCTATCCTTGGATACGGTGACGTAATTTTTGGGAACTTAATAATTAAGAAAGTGTCATTTGTCCAAGGACTGGACATAATCTGTTTAGCATAGGTCAGTTTTGTGATAAAAATTTAGAAGTTTGTTTTAAAGCTAACCAATGCAGCATCCGGACTACTGATGGTAAGGAGCTCTTAGCTGGAATTAGAAGATCAAATCTTTACACGATTGACCTTTCAAATACACAAGTGGATACTGACGTCTGCTTGATATCCAAGGCATCCTTGAAGCAAAATCTGCTATGGCATCGGCGACTTTCACACTTAAATTTCAAGTATCTCAACAAGTTGGTATCTGACAACTTGGTCAAAGGCATCCCAGACCTGAAGTTTCATAAAGACCATGTATGGAGCACATGTGAGATGAGTAAACTGAATAAAACTTCACATAAGCTGAAGACAGAGTTCAACACCGAACGTCCTCTACATTTACTCCATATGGATCTCTGCGGTCCTATGCGAGTCCAAAGCATAAACGGTAAGAAGTATGTGCTGGTCGTAGTCGATGACTATTCCAGATATACCTTGGTTCATTTTCTGCGATCAAAGGATGAAGCGGCCGAGACGATAATCTCTTTCTTGAAGACAGTCCAAAATAATATGCAACTTCAAGTTCAGAAAATCACAACGGACAACGAAACTGAATTCAAGAACAACTCACTCGGTTCATTCCTCGAATCCATCGGTATTTCACATACATTTTCGGCAGCCCGGACACCGCAACAAAATGGTGTCGTTGAGCGAAAGAATAGAACTTTGGTGGAAGCGGCGCAGACATTACTTACATGCTCCAATCTTCCATTATTTTTATGGGTTGAAGCAGTGGCGACTGTTTGTTTTACCCAGAACCGCTCACTCATAAACAAAACGTTTGGTAAAACTCTGTATGATATAATAAATAAAAGAATACCTAATATCAAATTCTTCCGAGTTTTTGGTTGTAGGTGCTTTATTTTAAATGACAAAGAGGACAGAGGGAAGTTCGCTGCTAAAGCTGATGAAACAGTCTTTGTTGGCTACTCAAAGACAACTGATGCGTATAGGGTCTACAATAAAAGGACCAAAATCATCAATGAAAGCGTGAACATATCCTTTGATGAAGTCATTGATGTGGCTTTTGAATAATTCAGTTCAGGACCCGGGCTGATAATTAATACTACACGGAAAGCTGATCAACCTGAGTCGTCAAATTCTGATAAAGCTGATTTAGGTTCTTTATTTGAGAACTTTTATGAAGAATATTTTGAAAATAAATCTAATTAGTCTAATGTTTTGTCCAGGGATATTGCAAGTGAACAACAGTTATCTGGTCCATCTCCCGATGTGCCAGTAACTAAAACATAAGAGGAAACGAAAGTGGTGGATGAAGAAATGGAGATGGAAAATCCGAACAATCTAGTTCAACGTGAAGAGGGTGAAAATTCTGAAGTGCAAGAGGTATCGGTCGAACAAGACGAAAATACTCTACGTCAACCAGATATTCAACCTATTCCAGTTAATAATATTGAACCTTCACCTGAACCTATTCCTATAAACTCCCCAAGTACTTACACTAATCAAAACTCAGATCAAAGCTCCTACATTCCCCTACCTCATATCAAGAAGTGGACCCGAAATCACCCAATACATCAAGTAATTTGGTGATCCTTCAGCACCCACTCGTACACGGTCTGCGATGGCTAATGAGTGTTTATACTCCACGTTCTTGAGTAATATTGAGCCGACTAAGGTTTCCAAAGCCTTAGCTAATCCGAATTAGATACTCGCCATGCAAGAAGAGTTGAACCAGTTCGAAGCACTCAAAGTCTGGAGATTGGTTCCACGTCCCAACAACAAGACAATTATCGGTACAAAATGGTTATTCAAAAATAAAAAGGACAAAGATGGTGTTGTTGTCAGAAATAAGGCCCGACTCGTTGCTAAAGGATATAATCAACAAGAAGGTGTTGACTACGATGCAACTTTTGCCCCGATTGCAAGGATTGAAGCAATACGAATGTTTTTGGTGTACGCAGCACACAAGAACTTCACAGGTACCAGATGGACGTCAAGACAACATTTCTGTATGGTCTTCTCAAGGAGGAAGTCTACGTTTCACAACCGGAGGGTTTTGTTGATCAGTCAAAGCCGGATCATGTCTACATCCTTGACCGAGCTCTTTACGGTCTTAAACAAGTTCCGAGAGCCTGGTATGACATTTTATCAGAGTTTCTGGTAAAGTCAGACTTCTCGAAAGGTAATATTGACACAACCCTTTTATTAAAAAGGAAAAGTCTGATATTATTTTGATACAAATTTATGTAGACGACATAATATTTGGATCTACAAACCCCAAATATTGCAAAAACTTTTCTGCCTTGATGGTTTCCCGTTTTAAAATCAGTATGATGGGTGAGATGAACATCTTTTTAGGTCTTCAAGTAAAACAATTATCGTCGAGTATCTTTATTTGTCAAAAAAATATATTTTAGATATCCTGAAGAAATTTAATATTGAAAACTGTTCATCTAAAAAAACACCTATGGCTCATGGAACGAAAATCCATGCTGATCTTTCTGGAAAAGTTGTTGATCAGAAAAATATCAAGGCATGACAGGTTCTTTAATGTATTTGACATCTTGTAGACCTGATATAATGTTTTCAACACAACTTTGTGCCATATATCAGTCTAATCCAAAGGAGTCCCATCTAAGTGCCGTTAAGCGCATTTTCTGATATCTCAAAGGGACTGCTAATCTTGGACTCTGGTATCCCAAGGGTACTAGTTTTGAACTGACAGCTTATTCTGATGCAGACTATGTAGGCTATATGTTGGACAGGAAAAGTACATCAGGACATCTATAGTTTTTGGGAGACAAGCTAGTCAGCTGGGCATCAAAGAAACAGAACTGCGTATCCATTTCAACTGTCGAAGCAGAATATTTAGCTGCTGCAAGCTGCTGTTCTCAAGTGTTATGGATGCAGACACAGCTCAGCGACTACGGGTTCTATTTTAATAAAATACTCATTTACTGTGATTCCAAAAGTGCTATAGCTATTTCTTGTAATCCTGTTCAACACACTAAAACCAAACATATAGATATCCGGTATCATTTTATGATGGGTCATGGACCAACATCTTCCTAAATCGAAAGATGGCGCTGGCTGCTACGCTATAAGGAAATAAGTTGCGCCTTCTCCACCAGCAATTGCTTTGCTGTAAATTGTAGGAAGCCGGTAACTCGAAATACCGACTACTACAAGAATAAATTTCTTCTATCTAAAAAAAGAGATGTCGAGAAAGCGCTTATGGCAGAGGATGATCACTTGTTAAATCTGACTGATGAAGAGGAAGAAACTGAAGCTGTTTCGCACGTGTGCTTGATGGCTAGATCAGATAATTGTTCTTCAGCTGAAGAAGAAGAACAGAGTGCTGAAATGAATGAAGAGGTATTGGAGCAATCATGGATTAAACATATGCATAAGATGATGCTCAAACTCCAATCTTTCCAGCAAGAATTAAAATCAGAAAAAAGGCGTTCAAACAATTTTGAAAAAGAGTTAAAAACGCAAAAAGAAAATTATATTTCATTGTTTAATGAAAATGCTGGAAACTTGGACTGGGCTAAATCTTTGTTATCTAAGTCCAAATTATTTGATGAAAAATCCAATATCTTAAAAGCCGAATTATCTGACATAAAGGTGTGAGTCCTATTTCACTGATCAATCTTCATTTACTTCACAACAATGGCAGAATCTTGATATTGCATTCAAGAACATGATATAAACTTTGAGAGA
>NW_020200656.1:21102-24159 GCF_001531365.2 Cynara cardunculus var. scolymus | reverse complement strand
TATAGAAGTTTGACTTTGACTTTGCTTTGTTAGTTTGACCATATAAATAGGTTAATCTTTGTAATTAGAAGAAGAAGAGCTCATTTGTAATAAATCATACGTATTGAGAGGTTTGACTAAAATTGTAAGGTTTGACTTTTTCTCTCAAAGTTYATATCATGTTCTTGAATGCAATATCAAGATTCTGCCATTGTTGTGAAGTAAATGAAGATTGATCAGTGAAATAGGACTCACAATTGGTATCAGAGCGAGATGCAATAAATCAGAGGTTAAAAAGAAATCAGATAAGTGATTTTTTTTATTTTTTTCTGAATTTTTTTTGTGTTCTTGAGGGTTCTTGATTTTTTTTTTTGATCCAATTTTTCATAAAAATCTTGTGTTTTTGTGTTAAAAATATGATCAAAATGCTCGAAATCGTATTGTGAATCTTTGTTATTCACAAATTTTTGTGATTTGATCAACTTAAATCAAGATTAAATCGTTTTTTAGGGTTTTAAATTTTTTTCGTGTTCTTGATTTTTTTAAAATGTCAGTGTTTTTGATCCAATTTTTTAAAATTTTTTTTAGTTTTTTGTGTTTTTGATTGGTTTTGATCTGTTTTTAATATTTTTTTGGTTTAATTTTGTTAATCCGTCGAAAACTTCAAAGGCCCAAATTCTTAAGCCCATTTGACCGGATAAGAAGTCCGCATACACTGTTCTTCATCGCATTGCTCAATCAGACTCATCTTCATCTTCATCCGCACAAAGCTTAACCGGATTCAAGGTAAACCGCAGGAGCCTTGTCCGGATTATTCACCATCGATTTCGTCTAAGGGTAAATCGCACATTAATCAAGTGGTATTCATTTAAACCGTGTGTCCCTTGAGCGGAGAAGAGGTAAACCGGAGAAGCCTTGACCGGTGTTTAAGTAAACCGGTCACCTCTTGACCGGATTAGTGCTTTGATTCATTCAGCAGGTAAGTCTTCTTGATCGGTTTAGGACTTGATTTTTTTTTCAATCAGAGCTGTCCGGATTTCCAATCCGCTCAATTCCACTTACTCAGAATTTTAATTGTTCGTTGATTCTTAATTCAATTTGATACATTGTTCAATATCTTACAAAAATCGATTTTGTTTTTCATCAATTAGCTGCTGGTGAAGTTTGTGACGTTGAGCATTTCTAATAGTGTGTTGTCAGGTTTACATTTAAAGGGCTGTCCGGTTTAGATTGTTATAAGGTTTAGATAAACAGATTCAAGCTGTGACAGGTTTTTGCTGTTTCTTTGAGGATTGGAACAATAGCCCAGTTTGTGTTTTTAGTAAGTTTGATTGTTGTGGTGAACAGTCCACGAGACAATGTTTTGAAGAAGATTCTGAAATGTTTGTTCTTGATGTTTCTTTAAGGATTTGAGGTTTGAAGAGTTTTTGAATCAAAATAGGAGGAAGATTGAAGACAGGTCTTGAGTTTCTTGGTTGATGCCAAGCACCCGTGTTTATGTGTGTTTTTGAAGCTGTTACATAGCTATACAGCAAGCAGGTCTTGATAGCAACTCCACAGCAGTCTTGACTTGGTCATAGCTTATGAGGAACTAAAGCAGGTCATCGTTACAGCAATGAGCAACTAGTTGTAAACCTGAATGGAAACTTGAGCAGGATTAGAACTCACAATCTAAAATTGCACAAGTTTGCAATTTCAACTTGAGATCACAGCAGCAGGTGCTTGTTTTTGTTGTTGTTTTGACTTTTAACTGTTTTGGTTAAACTGTTTGGCTTGAGTTTGCGATCTGTTTTGAAACAGATTGCTATTTACAGTTTGCTGTTTTTGAGCTGCTTTCGTGCAGTAAATGACTGTTTGAGTGTGCAGTGTCTCAAGCATTGATAGTAACAGCAACAACAACATGTGTCTCAGGCATTAATAGTAAGTTCAGTGTGCAGTGTTTTATTTGAGGAGTTGCAGGCTGAACTCAACAAGTTTGATAAGCAACAGGATTTAAGTGACAACAGCATTGTTCTTTAAACAGCTTGTATCAACCATTTTTGTTTAGACTGCTGTTTGCTAGACTGTTTAAGTGCTATCTGATCTTAGTTCTATAGCAGCAAGTCTTGAAAGCAGCAGGGTCTGTTTAGCACTTAAAACAGCAGGTTCTTAACAGCAGCTAAACAGCAGATCACAGTTTGAAACAACAGCAATTAGACTGTTTTGACAACAGTTTTTGAAGCTGAGATATTACTGGTGAAGCAACTGATAAACGAAGCATACAAGTGATTTTTAGATACACTTTCGAGAGCAGATAGATCATTTTTTTTAAAAGTGTAATATCTGTATTGTAAAGAGTTGATATTGTTTGTTTTTGGACTTAGAATCAGTGTTTTTCGACTTGGATTATTGTTTTTGGACTGTTTTTGGTTTATTAGTTTATTTGTGTTTAAATTTTCTTTTGGATCATTGTATATCTGTTTTTGTGTGTGTGTTTTCAGTGTTTGTGTTTCTCTATTTTTTTTTAGCTTTAACTGTTCATATTTCTTTTATCTGATTTCACTGCATAGATCCTTAACTGATAAATTTTTTTAAAATGGCAGATATTCTAAAGAAGGAGAATCAAGAATTGCGAGAGAAGATTGCTAAGTTAGAAACGAGTTTTGTGACTCTTAGAGAGCATTCCAGAAATATATATTCTAAAAATTGTCTTAATGAGAATTATATCAAAACCTTAAAGAAGGAGAGTGAACGAATTACGCAGGAATTTGAATATAAGATTGAACAGATTGAAAATACTAGGGAGTTCTGATCGAAAAAACTATGATGATGAGTTGAATAGATTGACTAAGTCTAATTTAGAGTTGTCAAGTAAACTTCAAATAGTTCGAAATGTACTAATTGCTGAGAGAAACTCTCCAAGGAACAATTCAGATATAAAGGATTTAACTGAGAAGTTTCACAAGACTGAGAATGATCTGACTGAGTTAAGGAAATTATTTGAATTAGAAAAGGAAAAGGTTTTACAAGCTGAAAAGGCTTTAATTGATGAAAGGACAGAGATGGAGATAGAAAGGAAGAGGATTATGGAAGTTGAAA
>NW_020200656.1:0-18427 GCF_001531365.2 Cynara cardunculus var. scolymus | reverse complement strand
CTACAACGACTGAGAGATGTTGAATGTGAAGATTTATTTTTCACAATAGTTTACTGAAGACTTGTTATCTGAAGATCCTTTGAAGATCACATTTTGTACAAGTGTTTCTAAAGATTGTTTTTGATCTACATTGTTAAAAGAGAAGATCACCATGATTCTACATTCGAGGGGGAGAATGCTAGAAGATCTTTTTCAACAATTGATTGTTTGAAGATTACAAGTTGAAGATTTCGTTTGAAGAAGACATATTGTGCATATTGTTTCAAAGTTCAAACAAGGACTCAAAGCGCATAATTTTCTTTTAAGTCTGAATACAAAGGGGGAGAATGTTAGGACTGAGAAATCAGTATTAATTGTATTCGTCTTGAAAGTTTATAAATAGTCTATAATTGTAAAAGTCAGCGTGTTTGACTTTTCTTATAGAAGTTTGACTTTGACTTTGCTTTGTTAGTTTGACCATATAAATAGGTTAATCTTTGTAATTAGAAGAAGAAGAGCTCATTTGTAATAAATCATACGTATTGAGAGGTTTGACTAAAATTGTAAGGTTTGACTTTTTCTCTCAAAGTTCATATCATGTTCTTGAATGCAATATCAAGATTCTGCCATTGTTGTGAAGTAAATGAAGATTGATCAGTGAAATAGGACTCACAAAAGGAAAATTATAAATCATTAGAATTAGTTAATGAAGAACAAAATGTTAAAATATGTAAGCTTGAACTTCAAATAATTCAATTAAATGAAAAACTGAAGTCTAAAGAGGAAGTTTTATATAAACGAGGACAAATTGATCAAACCATTTTTCTAAACAAATCATCTGAAGCGAGATTTTTTAACCCTCGGGAAGGTTTGGGGTATGAAAATCCGAATTTTTTAGGAAAAACTTTATATTATGCTCCGACCTTATACAAATTTGAATATCTTGATTGCGGTCCCGAGTTTTCGTTAAAATTTACAAAATCTTCTGATGAGGTCGAACAATGAGAAGATTACAATCGTCAAAGAAAAGATAAAATGCAAGTTTCGTTTGATTATACAATTCTTAATGAAAGTTACAATAATCAAGACTCTACACTTTCAACAAATTATTTTCACAATTATTCAAAAGCAGAGCTTGAATCAAAACCAGCTGAACCAAAGCCTTACATTCCAACTCTAATTTTAGAAAAACAAGTGGTTCAGTTGGAAAAGATTTTAACTAAAGAAAGACTTTCATTTAATAAATAGAAACAAGATTTTTTAAATAAAATTGAAGATTTACAAAATTATAAGATAAAAACAGAACATGTTAGAGTCTGAATATTTTTCGTGCGAAAAAGCTTTGAGTGAAGCCTCCGATTCAGAAGAAATTAATAATTTTAATGAAGAAATTAATTTTTCAAATATCTTAAATTCAAATGTTTGTTTAGATAATGAGATTGATCGCTTTGATTTTTTCAAACAATTTACCCAGTCATAAAGATTTCATAATTAAAAACAATATGACTGAGGATTCCGATTTACCTTCAGACTTTGAAAAGAATTTTAATCAAAAACCTGTTTCCGAGGATGTGTATTATAAAAAGAATAAAAGTAAAAAGAATTCAAGGAAACAGAAGCTTACAAAAAAATTAAACAAAAAGTGCGACATCCAATTAAATCTGATAATTTCCTTTTTTCTATTTCAGATAAGGCGATGAAGTTTAAGACTATTTGGAGAGTAAAAGAAGAAGACAAATCATCAAATTAACAGACGAAGAATAAATTTACTAAATTCGTATTAAATAATTCGACATTGAATAATTCTGTAATAAGATATTCAGTTGATGAATTGTTTGATATAAGAAATAGTAAAAATAATTGTTCTCCATGTAGAGTGAATGAATTAGTTAAGTCTTTTACTTCGTTTAAACCTTATCATTTCATGCATTCTGCGCTTTCAGCTTTATCTAAGAAATTGCATGTTAAAGAGCGTTGGTTTGGTACATATAATATACCACCACCAAAATCTGAGCTTGAAGGTCCAAAACTAAAATGGGTACCAAAACCCAATTGATTTACTTTTGCAGGTTAACCGACATGTGTGGTTCTTAGACTCCGGATGTTCTAAGCACATGACTGGTAAAAAAGTTATTTTAGCTAACTATGTTGAATCTTTTGGAGGTACGGTAAGGTTTGGAAACAATCAATACGCACCTATCCTTGGATACGGTGATGTAATTTCTGGGAATTTAACTATTAAGAAAGTGTCGTTTGTCGAAGGACTTGGACATAATTTGTTTAGCATAGGTCAAGACTATGATAAAAATCTAGAAGTCTGTTTTAAAGCTAACCAATGCAGCATCCGAACTACTGATGGTAAGGAGCTCTTAGCTGGAATAAGAAGATCAAATCTCTACACAATTGACCTATCCAATACACAAGTAGATATTGATGTCTGCTTGATATCCAAGGCATCCTTAAAGCAGAATTTACTATGGCATCGACGACTTTCACATCTGAACTTTAAATATCTTAACAAGTTGGTATGTGACAACTTGGTTAAAGGCATCACAGAACTGAAGTTTCATAAAGATCATGTATGCGGTGCATGTGAGATGAGCAAAATGAAGAAAGCTTCACACAAGCTGAAGACAGAGTTCAATACCGAACGTCCTTTGCACTTACTCCATATGGATCTTTGTGGTCCTATGCGAGTCCAAAGCATCAACGGTTAAAAGTATGTGCTGGTTATAGTAGATGACTATTCCAAATATACATAGGTTCATTTTTTGAGGTCAAAGGATGAAGCGGCCGAGACGATTATTTCATTTTTGAAGACAGTCCAGAATAATCTGCAGCTTCAAGTTCAGAAAATCAGAACTGACAACGAAACTTAATTCAAGAACAATATACTCGGTTCATTCCTTGAATCCATTGGTATTTCACATACGTTTTCGGCAGCCCGGACACCGCAACAAAATGGTGTCGTTGAACGAAAGTACAGAACGTTGGTGGAAGCGGCGCGAACATTACTTACATGTTCCAGTCTTCCATTATTTTTATGAGCTGAAGCAGTGGCGACTGCTTGTTTTACCTAGAACCGCTCTCTCGTAAATAAAAGGTTTGGTAAAACTCTGTATGAAATAATAAATAAAAGAATACCTAATATCAAATTATTCCGAGTTTTTAGTTGTAGATGCTTCATTTTAAATAACAAAAAGGACAGAGGGAAGCTCGCTGCTAAAGCTGATGAAGCAGTCTTTGTTGGCTACTCAAAGACATCTGCCGCATATAGGGTCTACAATAAATGGACCGAAATCATCAATGAAAGTGTAAACATATCCTTTGATGAAGTCATAGATGTGGCTTCTGAACAATTCAGTTCAGGACCCGGGCTGATAATYAACACCTCGCGGAAAGCTGATCAACCTGAATCTTCTAATTCTGATAAAGCTGATTTAGATTCTTTATTTTAGAATTTCTATGAAGAATATTTTGAAAATAAATCTAATCAGTCAAATATTTTGTTCAGGGAAAATTCAAGTGAACAACAGTTATCTGGTCCATCTCCCGATATGCCAGTAACTGAAATAAAAGAGGAACGGAAGTAGTGAATGAAGAAATAGAGATGGAAGATCCGAACAATCCCGTTCAGTGTGAAGAGCGTGAAAATTCTGTAGTGCAAGAGGTATCAGTGGAACAAGATGATAATAATTGAACCATCACCTGAACCACTTCCTATAAACTCCCCAAATACTTACACTATTCAAAATTCAGACCAAATCTCTTCTATTCCCCTACCTCATAAGTAGAAGTGGACCCGAAATCACCCAATACATCAAGTAATTGGTGATCCATCAGCACCTATTTGTACACGGTCTGCGACGGCTAATGAGTGTCTTTATTCCACGTTCTTGAGTACAATTGAGCCGACTAAGGTTTCCGAAGCCTTAGCTGATCCGGATTGGATATTAGCAATGCAAGAAGAGCTGAACCAGTTCGAAGAACTCAAAGTTTGGAGATTGGTACCATGTCCCAACAACAAGACGATTATCGGTACTAAATGGGTATTCAAAAATAAAAAGGATGAAGATGGTGTTGTGGTCAGAAATAAGGCCCGGCTCGTTGCTGAAGAATATAATCAACAAGAAGGCGTTGACTATGACAAAACTTTTGCCCCGGTTGCAAGGATAGAAGCAATACGAATGTTTTTGGCGTACACGGCACACAAGAGCTTCACTGTGTACCAGATGGACGTCAATAAAACATTTTTGTATGGACTTCTCAAAGAGGAAGTCTATGTCTCACAACTAGAGGGTTTGGTTGATCAGTCAAAGCCGAATCATGTCTGCATCCTTGATCGAGCTCTTTACGGTCTTAAACAAGCTCCGAAAGCCTGGTATGACATCTTATCAGAGTTTCTTGTAAAGTCAAGCTTCTCGAAAGGTAATATTGACACAACCCTCTTTATTAAAAAAGAGAAGTCTGATATTATTTTGATACAAATTTATGTAGACGACATAATATTTGGATCCAGAAACCCCATATACTGTGAAAACTTTTCTGCCTTGATGGTTTCCCCTTTTAAAATGAGTATGATGGGTGAGATGAACTTCTTTTTAGGTCTTCAAGTAAAACAATTATCTTCAGGTATCTTTATTTGTCAAACAAAATATATTTTAGATATCCTGAAGAAATTTAATATGGAAAACTGTTCATCTATCAAAACACCTATGGCTCATGGAACGAAAATCCATGCTGATCCTTCTGGAAAAGCTGTTGATCAGAAAACATATCGAGGCATGATAGGTTCTTTGATGTATTTGACATCTTGTAGACCTAATATAATGTTTTCAACACATCTTTGTGCCAGATATCAGTTTAATCCAAAGGAGTCCCATCTCAATGGCGTTAAGCGCATTTTTCGATATCTTAAAGGGACTGCTAATCTTGGACTCTGGTATCCCAAAGATACTAGTTTTGAACTGACAGCTTATTCAGATGCAGACTATGCAGGCTGTATGTTGGACATGAAAAGTACAACAGGACATTTACAGTTTTTGGGAGACAAGTTAGTCAGCTGGGCATCAAAGAAACAGAACTGCGTTTCCATTTCCACTGCCGAAGCAGAATATGTGGCTGCTGCAAGCTGCTGTTCTCAAGTGTTGTGGATGCAGACACAGCTCAGAGACTACAAGTTCTATTTTAATAAAATTCCAATTTATTGTGATTCCAAAAGTGCTATTGCAATTTCATATAATCCTGTGCAACACACTAAAACCAAGCATATAGATATCGGGTATCATTTTATTAAAGATCATGTAGAGAAAGAAACCATTGAACTATATTTTGTAAATACAAAATTTCAATTAGCTGACTTAAATACGAAAGCTTTAGTTGAAAAACGCTTCAGCTTTCTTGTATCGAAGTTAGGTATGTTAAATTTGAAAATTTGAATTTTTGTTAAAAACAGTTCAACTCATTGAATTGTATTTAATTCAAATTCATTTAGTCAAATATCTGTATTTTATAAATACAAGTTAATATTTCAGTTTTTCTATCTGATTTTAAATTTTTTGATCGTGGGAATCTATATTTGAGGGGGAGTGTGGAATTTTATCTGTTTTTGAAAATCTGATCATATTTTAAGGGGGAATGAATTTTATCTGCATTGAACTAACAGTTTATATTTTTCTTACAGGTATTTTGAGTATTATCTAATTTTTGAAAGATGTAGTGTTTAGAAATATAAGTGTTTGGTCGATTTAGTCTAATCCGGACAACACTTGTCCGATTTAATATAAATCCGGACAACACTTGTCCGATTTAGACTAAACCGGACAAAAGGTTATATGATAAACTCTTATCCGGATAAGGTTAGATATACTTTACAAGGGATTGAGAGAATTAGTAAATCGCTTGTTTGATTTGACCGGATTTTTAAATCGCTTGATTCTTTTATTCTTTCAAGTCCTTAAATCGTTCATTTTATGAGCGATTTAATCTTTCTTTTGAGCGATTTAATCTTCTTCGTTGAGCGATTTATTCTTTAATCGCTTGAACCTTGAGCGATTTATTCTTAAACCGAACTAGTCTTGACCGATATTCTTCTAAATCGTATAAGCCTTGAGCGATTTATTGTCCGGATTAACACTTAGTTGATTCTTAATCCATAAATCGGATACCTCTTGACCGATATAATCTAATCCGGACAACCCTTGAGCGGTTTAGAATTTGAACGGTTTTTGACTTGACTATAAATAATCGACTCATTTTTACTTTTCACTTTTTACTCCTATTACTATTCATCTTCGTCTCYGGCTGTTTCAACCTRKTTAATCGCTCAAACTTTCTTTGATTCACTACTCCATTTCATTCTTCTTCTACTCAAGGTTCATGTCTATTTGACCATATCGATATGTTGGACTTATATGAACTGATTGGACTGTTTAATCTCTTAATATTGAATAACATGTCTTTGAATCTGATTCGATCTAAACTGCTTGATAACCAAAATCAGACTAATCTCAATAATTAGTTTCTAATAAAACTGTTTTTCATGTTAATCGTTGGTTATTTTTTGTCTGTTTTAGGTTTGTTTTTGGTTTTGACCGGATTTCTCACCGGAGAAGGTGACAGGAGATAACTCCGATCAACCTTAATCCGGTTGATGTTGTCTGGATTAGTGTTTTTTACTTAGAATTTTTTTTCTTCTTTGTTGACCGGATTTGAAATCTGGTTAACTTTTTGTTTTTATTTTGTTTTAGTTTTAATTTTTTTAGATTTCTTTTGCATTTTTTTATGTTTAGTTTTACTTTTAATTTTTTTAGTTAGTTATTTTTTTAGTGTTAGTATTTGTATTATTTTAATTCAATTTTTTTAGTCTTAATTTTTTTTTCTTTTTTCAGTTCATTGAATTTCTTGAATAATATGAATTCTAATATTTTTAAATTGTTTACAGGTAAATGACAAATGTTCAACATCAATCTGCCGAGGAATCTCACATTCCTTCGGTCAGATCTGATAATATTCCAAACCCATCAAATCAACCCATCCCCTCTGAAAAACTTTTTCCCCAATTCAAATATCTCGAAATAAAGCCAAACAACCATGCCTTTAACTTTGATATGCCTGCTGAATACCAGATAATCTCAAAAATACTGAGAGGACACTTTTTAGCTTACTCCTTGTCAACCAACTCAATTGTCCCAATGGTGTACTTACAATAATTTTCGAGTACACTTACACTGGTAAAAGACGGCGACACACTTTATTTTGAAGGAATAGTAGACGAATATGTTAGCCGTCTAACATTGAAACGTTTGAGAAGGATTCTCCGACTTCCCAGACCAGGCCCTACAGGATATGAAGAATTTGTATCAGATAATCAATTGTGCCAAGACGTCAAAAGATTGGGATACTCGGCAGAATTATCTGATCTGACACAGTTCAAAAGACGTTTTCTACCATCTATCTGGCATTTGTTATTCTCCATCCTGAATAGATGTCTGACGTCCAAGACTGCGTGGATAGATACTTGCAGTACTTCTTTCCTAAAATTCTTTCATGGAATAGTCTTCTCACGCAATTATGACTATGCCCTAGTCATCTGGAATGAACTACTAGAGCTTGTGAACGCAAAGCGATTTCCTTCGAAAGCCAGAAAATTCGTGCCCTTTCAAAGATTTCTACAACTGATCATAAAGGCGATGATGAATGCGAATGAAGACATTCCGGCCAGATCCAATGCTGAAAAAGGGCCAACATTCATCATGTCTAGAATTCAGCAGCATACAGAGGTTGAGGACTTGGATTTTATTATGGAAATACCACCAGAGCTTTTTGCCATAGTTGATCAGACTGCTCAATGTGTGATAGACTATAGGAGAGTAATAGATCCTATAGTTCAACCAGAACCGGTTGAATTTACCCAGGGATCACCCCATGCCTCAGCTGAGCGAGAAAGGTTAGATATAGATGAGAGATTTTAGGAACAAGGGTTACCTGAACAGGGCATTGTGCTCAGAGAAAATACGATAGAGAGGGGTGAACCGGAGGGGGGAGCGTCTGATCAGCAAAGCACTTCAACTAATAGTACTTCAACCTCCACAACTTCTTCTAGTTCGGAAGATATTGAAACTGATAATCAGGTGGCTCTTGGTGATAATGATGGGTATGATGATGGTGATCATGCTCAAACCATTCGTTCACAGAATATTCCAGTTGGAACATTGGTTGATGACATTAACGACATATTTCCAGAAATTCCTGCTCAACAGACTTGTCCAAGTCTACATTCATTGTCATTTGATGTTGAAGAATATGGAGATCAATTTGATGAATATGATCAATTCTAGTAGGTGTTGAAGATGAGGGAGATACAGTTGAAAATGTAGAGAGGATGTGTGAAAGGGACGAAGAAGAACATGGTGAGGGTGTGAGTGGAGCACAAAAAGAATATCATGCTCCTTATCTAGCCGAAACACATAGCCGGGCACCCACATCTACTACTAACATTCATTCGTTGAATGTTGGTATTGAACAAGACATAGCTATCCCAGCTATGCAAATGCACACCCCACCCATCCACTCAGTTGGTTATCAACAACCAGTTGTTTTAATTGAACACGAGGATATAACACATCCGCTAACTACTTCTCATTCGGAGAACGTAGTTATTGAAACAAGTAGGCCGCTGCCCCAGCCTACGACATCGATTCTGTGCACCTCGAGTCTAGCACCGATACACATAGGTACACACGAGTCTAGAACATCTGTTGCTCTATGTGCAGTTCTTAGTGAACTTCCGGGAACGACCAGAGTGGTGTCATTTGACATTTCACAAGGATAGGTCAGAAGTCCTACTAATGCTACCATCATGTCAACATTGAACATAGGCACAACAGTTTATTCAACTGTTGTTTCAACTGGTAATCTAAGTGATCCAGGTGTTAGCTTACCAGACTTTGTGTCACGGGAATATCTGGACGGTGCCCTAAAGGCTGTTCAAGAAAACATGGATGCACAGATTGCAAGTCTGAAAAGACTTATGAAGGGGAAAGAACAGATTGAAGAAGAGCAACCATCTACACCATCACCACCGCCTGTACCTGAGCCGTCGGTACAAGAGCAAACGATGGATGAACTTAAATCGCTGTTGTACGCAAAATTGATGGCATCTCAAAATCCTGACGCTGAAGATGCAGACTTGGTTGGGCTCTTAAGACAACAATTGGATGTTAACCCTTTCGTTAGAGCCTCAGAGTTTTTGGCTTTTCAAGATGTGGTTACTTCTAGCTTCACAAAAGTTAGCAAGTTAATCACATCCAAAACCCAAGATCTTAAAAGTTCAATGGATGCCCTTGTTGAACAGGTGTCAACTTTAGAAAAGATGTGCAGATCTCAGGCCACCTCTCATAAAAGAAGGCATGATGATCTGGATGATCCAAATCATCATGAGGGGGAGAGGAAGAGACAGAGAGTGGCTGAGACGTATGAACAAGCTGCAAGGGTTGAAAGTGAACCAACTGCTCAAGATGTGATTGCTGAAGCTTCTGCCCCGGAGTCTGTTTCGGAAAGAATAATTGAGGTTATTGTTATAGAAGATGAAGAAGAAATAGAGACAAGTTCTATGATCGAGCCAATGGTTGAAAAGCCAGCTGACTCCATAGTAGGGACAAGGTTGTTATTGGACTTGTCTGTCAACATCGGTTTCAATGATGTATTTTCTACTGTGCTGGGTGGAGAGCAAGATTTTGGAGAAGACATAGATAATATTGACGAGTCAACTGGGCTTTACTTTGACTTTGAAGACGACGTAATTGATGAAGATCCAGTTTTTCCTATTCAAGATGACCATCAGACTATTCCAGAATCCTCCACTACAGATGTAGCTGGTGTATCAGACATCTCTGCTCCTAGAGAATCTGTTGATCCTACATAAATTTTCACAAAGAATTATGTTCCATTTCATATTCGAGCGAATTTTCCAGGATATGATAGAGAAAGGATCCGAGAGCCGTACTTGGAAGACATCTACTTTGGAATTTTTCTCCGACATCGTATGGCTCTGAGCGGTGATAAAATCCTTGGTATCCACCGGGAAACCAAAGATTATTGTATAGAATTCTTTTTTTGAAAGCTAAGCGCCTGCCTATTAGTGAAGTTCATACCAAACATAGGGTTGTCACAATCAAACAGACCGATGCTTAAAAACTTCTGAGAATCTGGTATCCGATCTTCACTGTGACTAGACAAGATGGACAAATCTGGAGATTAAGTGAAGCTGATTTCTCAAGCTTGTATTTGGAAGATTTAGAGTACATGTACTTTGAGATCAGAAACATGACTAATAGGAAAGAGGGAGCTCTGGTTGCTCTTGATGCTATTAAAAGATTTATGCGGTGTCATGTAAAGCTGGCTATGGTTATAGATGTTCAGATGGGTCTTGAACACAACTAAATAATCATCAACCTGAAAAGACCTAATCAAGACTTAGAAGATATTGATGCTTATCCAGTCTACATGATTCTTGAAAAGCCAGAGTTCGAAGTAATATATTTTGCTCAGCTTCAAGTGAAGAAATTTATGAGATTCAGCGAGTTGAACAAGTATTCAGATGGTACAATAAGGCTGGTAAGATGGGCGCTTGACTTGAAAAGGGTGAACAACGACAGAGCTGCAGAGTCAGAGAGAATGAGTTCTAAAGAAAGATATCTGTTGATCAATGCCATAAATATGCTTGAGGAGAAGATTCGGTACAGGAACGCTCTAAAGAGGTTAGAGAAAATTCTTGGACTTAGAAAGACAAAATTTACAAGAGTCCGAACTTGAATCCAAAGGGGGAGAATGTTGGGTTCAAGTGTGAGCTTTATTGTTGTATTCAAGTTCTCCATACTTTACATATTTTGTGACAGTGTAGTTTTATTTCTTCCTTAGTATAAATAGTATTTTCCTTTGTAATTGTCATTAAGCAAGTTATTAGCAATTGTAATCTGGAAATTAGTTTTGTAATTTCTCTCTCAATCTATCAAGAGACTTTTGGTGATCTACTCTCTCTTCATCTTATTTCTTGAAGATCTAAATCTCGTTTGTATGATTTTGGGAGTCACAATTGGTATCAGAGCAGGTCACGGGTTCGAATCCCATGGTGTGCATAATAATGTGAAAGGCATGTTGTGCAGCCATTGACTTCTAGCGAAGATCTTGTTAGTGCTGGCAGATGCTGGGGGGGATTGTTGGGTCATGGACCAGCATCTTCCTAAATCGAAACGTGGTGCTGGCTGCTACGCTATAAGAAAATAAGTTGCGCCTTCTCCACCAGCAATTGCTTTTGGCGTAGTGGTAAGCGCTTGGATCCTAACATTTTATTAAAGATTATGTAAAAAAAGGAATAATGAGATCTTTCACAGAATATTCCAGTAGGAGCATTGGTTGACGATATTAATGAGATCTTTCCAGAATTTCCTGCTCAACAGACTTGTCCAAGTCTTCATTCCTTATCATTCGATGTTGATGACTATGGTGCTACATATGACGAGTATGATCGTATTTTACAAGGAGTTTCAAACGGAGAAGGAGATGAGGGAGAAGCAGTCGAAAATGATGAGAGGATGAGTGAAAGGGACGAAGAAGAATATGGAGAGGGTGTGAGTGGAACACAAAATGAAAAACAAGATACTTACCTAGCCGATACACATAGCCGGGCACCCACATCTACTATCGACATTCATTCATTGAATGTTGGTATTGAACAAGACATAGCTAGCCCAGCTATGAATATGCACACCCAACCTATCTACTCAACTGGTTCTCAACAACCAGTTGTTTCACTTCAACACGGGGATGTAGCACATATGCTAACTACTTCTCATTTGGAGAATGTAGTTATTGAAACAAGTAGGCCACTGCCCCAGCCTATGACTTCGATTATGTGCACCTCGAGTCTAGAGCCGATACACATAGGTACACATAAGTCGCGAGCATCTGTTGCTCCAGTTGCAGTTCTTAGTGAACTTATCAGAACGACCAGAGTGGTGTCGATTGACATTTCACAAGGACCGGTCGAAAGTCCTATCAGTGCTATCAATATGCCAAGACTGAACGTAGGCACAATAGTTTACTCAACTGTTGTTTCAACTAGTAATCTAAGTGATCCAGGTGTTAGTTTACTAGACTTTATGTCAAGGGAGTATCTGGACGGTGCCCTAAAGGATGTTCAAGACAACATGGATGCACAAATTGCAAGTCTTAAATGACTTTTGAAAGGAAAAGAGCAAGTCGAAGAAGATCAACCATCTGCGCCATCACCACCGCCTGTACCTGAGCCTCCGAGGATACAAGAGCAAACGGTGGACGAACTCAAATCGTTGTTGTATGCTAAGTTAATGGCATCCCAAAATCTTGACGCTGAAGATGCAGACTTGGTTGGGTTCTTAAGACAACAAATTGATGATAACCCTCCCGTTCGAGCCTCAGAGTTTTTGGCCTTTCAAGATGTGGTTGCTTCTAGCTTCACCAAAGTTGGCAAGTTAATCACATCAAACACCCAAGATCTTAAAAGCTTAATGCATGCCCTCTTTGAACGGGTATCTATTCTAGAAGAGACGTGCATATCTCAGGCCACCTCACACAAAAGAAGGCATGATGACCCGGAAGATCCAGATCATCATGAGGGGGAGAGGAAGAGACAGAGGGTGGCTGAGATGTCTGATCAAGCTACAAGGGTTGAAAGTGAGCCAACTGCTCAAGATGTAAATGTTGAAGGTTCTGCCCCAGAGTCTACATGGGAAAGAATCATTGAGGAAATTATTGTAGAAGATGAGGAAGAAATGGAGACAAGTCCTACGATTGAGCCAATGGTTTAAAAGTCGGCGGACTCCACAGTAGGAACAAGGTTGTTATTGGACTTGTCTGCCAATGTTGGATTCAATGACGTGTTTTCTACTGTGTTAGGTGGAGAGCAATATTTTGGAGAGAATTTTAAAACATTGACGAGTCAACCAGGTTATACTTTGACTTTGAAGCGAATATCAATGAGGAAGACCCTGTATTCCCGTTTCAAGGTGACCGTCAGATAGTGCCAGAATCCTCCACTGCAGTTGTAGCTGGTGCATCTGATATTCCTGCTCCTAGAGAGCCTTTTGATCCTACAGAGATTTTCACAAGGAATTATGTGCCATTCGTCATTCGAGCAAATGTTCCAGGGTATGATAAGGCAAGGATCCAAGAGCCGTATCTACTTTGGAATCTTCCTCCGACATCGTAAGGCTCTGAGTGGTGATAAAATTCTTGGTATTCACCGGGAAACCAAAGATTATCGCTTGGAGTACAAGCACTTTCTGAAATCCAAGCATCTGCCTGTTAGTGAAGTTCGTACCAAACATTGGGTTGTCACAATCAAACAGATAGATGCTCAAAAACTTCTTAGAGTTTCGTATCCGGTCTTCACTGTGACTCGACAAGATGGGAAAATCTGGAGGTTTAGTGAAGCTGATTTCTCGAACTTATATTTGGAAGACTTGGAGTAGATGTACTGTGAGATCCGAAACATGACCAACAGGAAAGATGGAGCTCTGGTTGCTCTTGATGCAATTAAAAGATATATGCGGAGTCATGTAAAGTTGGCTATGGTCATTGATGTTCAGATGGGTCTTGAAGATAATCAAAGAATCATCAATCTGAAGAGACCTGATCAAGACTTAGAAGGTATTGATGCTTATCCAGTTTACATGATTCTTGAAAAACCAAAGTTCAAAGTCATATACTTTGCTGAGCATCAAAAGAAGAAGTTTATGAGATTCAGCGAACTAAACAAGTATTCAGATGGTACAAAAAGACTGGTGAGACGGGCACTTGACTTGAAGAGGGTGAACAATGATAGGGCTGCGGAGTCGGAGAGAATGAGCTCTAAAGATAGATTTTTGTTGATTAATGCCATAAATCTGCTTGAGGAAAAGATTCAATACCAGAACGCTCTAAGGAGGTTGGAGAAACTCCTCGGACTTAGAAAGACAAAATTTACAAGAGTTCGAACTTTAATCCAAAGGGGGAGAATGTTGGGTTCGAGTATGCATGTTATTGTTGTATTCAAGTTCTCCATATTTTACATGCTTTGTAATAGTTTAGCTTTATACTTTCCTTAGTATAAATAGTAGTTTACATTGTAATTGTCATTAGCAAGTCATTAGAAAATTCTGTAATATGATATTAGCTTTGTAATTTCTCTCTCAAGCAATCAAAGACATTTTTGGTGATATATTCTCTCTTCATCTTGTTCTTATCGTTCTTGAAGATTATAATCAGTTGTGTGTGAATTTGGACATTTCACAAGTTCAACTTGAATACGTCGGATGCTTTTATTAGATGAGAAGAAAATACAAAGAAAATCTCACTCTAATTTGTATTCTCACAAGATTTCGCTATAGTCTAATTCGGCACAATCAGGTAACTTGTAACCTGAGGAGGATGCCTCCTTATATACGACAAAGCTAAACAAAATCTCTTAGAATCTTTCCTTGAAACTCTGAGTTGTTGTTCCGCATCCTTATCGTTTATGATGCTTGAATAGTGGAGCAGACTAAATCAAGCCGCCTTGATTCTGTTAGAAGCTTGTGAGAAAGTTTAGACTACGTGCGCATACCATGGGAGTAGAAGACTCAGAGGCTCTGCATGTACTATGCAGAGGCTCTGTGTCTAGAGTGTAGCTTTGTATCAAGCACTTAACCTTTTTGGCGCTTAAGGCTTGATCTTCCATGGAGTAGAGCATAGGCTCTGCATATGAGACGCTTGCCTTTTGAGTAAGAGCTCTGACTCTTGATGTCTTTTGCATAAGAGCTTGTAAGTCCAGAATGATCAATCTTCAAGTAAAACTCTATGAATCCATGGCAAATACGTATGAACTTTAAGAACACTTTGAGAGGAGATTGAAAGAGAAAGTCAAACAGTCAATGTATTCTAAATCTCTCAAACTTTATGTATTTTACAAATGAATCTCCCTACAAAATTTCAAAAGACAAATCCTTTATATAGGGTCAAACTTGAACCCATCTAAGACAATGTCAAACTATACTAGAAAAGTCAAACACGATGTCTATTTAATTATAGACAATTTTATCTTTCAAACGAATACAATTTAACACTGAATTTCAGTCATAACATTCTCCCCCTTTGTATTCAGGCTTGAAAGAATTTGCGTGTTTTGAATCTCGTTTGTACTTTGTCTCTTAAAGCTCTTTATGACTTCTACAAAAATTCAAAACAATCTTCACTCTTGAAATCTTCAGACAATCTTTTGTTGAGAAAATCTTCTAACATTCTCCCCCTTGAATGTAGAACATCGATGATCTTCTCTTTTGACAATGTAGAACAGTATCAACAATAATCTTCAGAAACAATCTACAAGATGTGATTTTCAAAGAATCTTCAGACAAACAAATTCTAATATTCTCCTCAAAAACGAATTTCTTCAGACAAAATCTCACAAACTTTCTTCTTCAAAAATAAACAATCTATTCGACGAGAAATCTTTATCAGTAAACTACTGTAAGGATGATCTTCACATTCAAAAACTCTTAGACACCGTAGCATAGGAATAGTCTTCTGTAATAATCTTCAGTCACACTCCTTTGAGTCTTTTGCCAATCTTTGTTGTTACTCTCCTTTGATCTTTACAACATATTCCCCTTATATCAATCGGAATTGAACATTTCATTCATTATTACATACTCCCCCATATGGTGAAATGAGAATCATTACATCATACGTCTGAATAAATGAAATCTTTAAGTGAAAGCCGTCAATTCATAAAAAATTTAAGGAGATCTTTTCAAATCCACTTGTTTAATCTTTTCAGATTAAAGGGAATGGGAAGGTAACAACCAATTTCAACGTATAAAATTGTTTTCAATCTTTGTGGAGTCCAGATTTCATACAAATCTTGATGTGATCTTCATAGATTGATATGAACAATGATGAGCACTAAGAATGATGTAAGTAATGATTAGATTGGAGAGAGAGAGAAYTACATCAGCCAAATCTTGATTTCAGTATTAATGACAAAAGCTCTAATTACAATTACAAGGAATTTCCTATTTATACTAGGAAAGTAAAGCTCAAATATTACAAGAAAAACTATTCTAAGGAGAAACTTTAATACAACTTTTAAGCTCTAATCTTGAACCCAACATTCTCCCCCTTTGGATTCAAGTTTGGACTCTTGTGAATTTCGTTTTGCGTAGTCCAAGTATCTTCTCCAATCGTCTCAGAGCATTCCTATATTGTAACTTCTCCTCGAGCAAATTAATAGCATTAACGAGCAAGTATCTTTCTCTGGGATTCATACGTTCTGATTCCACAGCCTTATCATCATTGACTCTCTTTGAATCCAGCGCCCTCTTTACCAGCTTGATCGTACCTTCAGAATACTTGTTTAGCTCGTTGAATCTCATGAACTTTTTAACCTGAAGTTGAGCAAAGTAAATGACTCCGAACTCTGGGCTTTCAAGAACCATATAGACTGGATATCCATCAATGTCTTCAAGCTCCTGATTTGGTCTTTTGAGGTTTATTATCTTCTGACTGTCTTCAAGACCCATTTGAACATCGATGATCATTGACAGCTTGACATGATTTCGAATGAAACTTTTAATCGCCTCCAGAGCTATCAGTTCTCCTTCATTTCTAATTTGCATGTTCTTGAGTTCAAAGTACATATACTCGAGATCGTCCAAGTATAAATTTGAGAAATCAGCTTCACTAAACCTCCAGATCTGGCCATCCTGCCTTGTAACGGTAAAAACAGGATACCAGATTTTGCGTAGTCTCTGAGCATCAATTTGTTTGATCGTGACAATTCTGTGCTTTGTACGAACTTGGCTGATGGGYTGACATTTGGCTTTCAAAAGATGACGATATTCAATTATGTATTCTTTCGGCTTCTTGTGGATACCCAGAACTCTATCACCACAAATCAGTTTTCTATGGCGAATGAATATCCCAAAGTAGATGTCTTCCAAATATGGCTCTCGAATTCGTTCACGATCATACCCAAAGAAATTAGCTCTGATGTGGAATGGAACATAATTCTTTGTGAATATTTCTGTAGGATCAACAGTCTCTTTTGAAACATTGATTTCAGGTGCATCAGGTAGAACAGTAGTTGATGATTCTGGAATAGACTGCGGATCACCTTGAATGGGAAAAGCTAGATCTTCTTCTTCTACATCATCTTCAAAATCAAAGTACAATCCAGCTGACTCATCAATGTTATCCACATCTTCACCAAAGTCCTTCTCTCCACCCAGAGTAGTAGAGAATGCACTGTTGAATCCCACGTTGGCAGACAAGTCCATAAGGAACCTTGTTTCTACCATGGAGTCTGTCAGCTTTTCAACCATTGGCTCGATCGTTGGACTTGTCTCCACTTCTTCCTCTTCAACCACGATAGCCTCAATTATTCTTTCCCGTACAGTCTCCAGGGCAGAACATTGAATGTTTACATCCTGAGGAATTGACTCTTCACCTGCTCTTGCTCCTTGTGCAGATGTCTCAGCCAATCTCTGCTTATTCATCTCCCCCTCATGACTATCAGGATCATCCTGATCATCATGTTTTCGTTTAAGTGATTCGGCTTGAGACTTGCAAGTTTCTTCAAGTATAGACACTCTTTCGGCAAGAGCATCTATTGAACGTTTCAAATCAAGGGTATTAGATGTAACCAAGTGACTAACTTTAGAGAAATTAGCACTAATCACATCCTGAAAAGTCAAAAACTCTGAGGCTCGAATTACTGGGTTAGYATCAATTTGTTGACGAAGAAGGCTGACCAAGTCTGCATCTTCGGCATCTTCGCTTTGAGCAGCCATCAATTTAGCGTAAAGTAACGATTTCAGCTCGTCTACCGATAGTTCCGGTACTGATGGTTCTGGTACAGGTGGTGGTGATGGCGCAGAAGGTGGCTCTTCGACAACTTGCTCTTTCCCTTTAATCAACCTCTTCAGACTAGCAATTTGTGTATCAAAGTTCTCTTGAACAGCCTTTAGGGCGCTGTCCAAATATTCCCGTGACACAAAGTCGGGTAAAATCACACCTGGATCACTTAGATTACCAGTTGAAACAACAGTTGAGTAAACTGTTGTGCCTACGTTCAATGTTGGCGTAATGTTAGCATTGGTAGGACTTCCAACCTGTCTTTGTGAAATGTCAAATGACATCACTCCGGTCGTTCCGGCTAGTTCACTAAGAACTGCACTTGGAACAACAGATGCTCCTGACTCTTGTGTACCTATGTGTATGGGCTCTAAACTTGAGGTGCASAGAATCAAAGGCGTAGGCTGGGGCAGCGACCTACTTGTTTCAATAACTACATTCTCCGAATGAGAAGTAGTTAGCATATGTGCTAAATCCCCATAAGAAATTGAAACAGTTGTTTGTTGAGAATCAACTGAGTGGATAGGAAGGGTGTGCA
>NW_020200655.1:136601-157937 GCF_001531365.2 Cynara cardunculus var. scolymus | reverse complement strand
TTGGTCCTTTGGACCAACAGTCTGCAGCATAGTGGCCAGGTTTGCCACATTTGAAGCAGCCATCTTTGGGCTCTTCCTTCCTTTGTTCCTCAGCCCTCTGATAGGGTTTCTGGTCCCTCTCTTTCTTCTCAGACTTTTCTCCTTTGTTGAAGCTTCTGCGACTGAAGCTTCTGTACTCCTTCCTGTCTCCACCCTTTCTGTATTCTCTTGTGATCAATGCAAGAGTCTTCATGATCTCCTTCATAGAGATCTCTTCTTCCTMWGAACTTTGATCACTGTCAGCAATCAACACCATCTTCTTCTTTTTCTTCTCCTTCTTCGCCTCCTTCCCCTCCTTTCCTTTGCTAGAGCACCCGTCCTCTGCAACTAGAGCCAGAGGGCCACCTAGATTCCTCTTCATTTGCATAACTTGGGACTCTTGACTCTTGAGAGATCCAAACAAGTCTGCTAACGTCCATGTCTCGAGATCTAGGATGGCCTTCATGGACATTGTAATAGTCGACCATTCATCCCCAAGGCTCTTCAAAAACAATGAGTTGTTCTCCTCTGTGGTTCTGGGGATACCATACCTTTTGCAGTTGCTAATCAGCGTGTTTAGCCTAGCGTATGTATCCGTAAGAGACTCACCTTCTTTGGCCTTGAAGCTGTAGTAGCAGAGGAACATCTTTCAGAACCTCTGTGAGACACGACAGAGGTTCTGTCGTCTTTGTCTTGTAACATTGTCTTGGCAGAGGACAAGTTTCCAGAACCTCTGTGGATGAACACAGAGGTTCTGTCACTTTAACCTTGTACAAGAGAGCTTCTTCTGATGATTGTCCTCTGAGGTCTTCTGTAACAGATCAACTTCTGTCAATACTTGCTGTTTTACTTTTTCTATACTTTTACATTAAAGGAATGAGAGCTAACAAGGAACAAGAAGGACGAGGATGGGATCGTCATGAGGAATAACTAGGCTTGTAGCAAAAGGCTATTGCCAAGAAGAAGGCCTAGACTATGACGAGACCTTTGTGCCAGTAGCAAGGCTAAAAGATATACGCTTGTTCTTAGCCTTCTCTGCTCCTAAAGGATTTCGAGTCTATCAAATGGATGTCAAGTTAGCCTTCTTGAATGGTAAGCTGAAGGAGGAAGTCTACGTTCAACAACCTTCGGGGTTTGAAAGCTCCACACATCCAGTGTATATCTATTTCTTAGACAAAGCTCTGTATGGACTTTAGCAAGCACCTCGAGCCTGGTATGAACGCCTTTCATCTTTTCTCTTATCAAATGGTTTTGAAAAAGGTAAAATAGATACTACTTTGTTTATTAAGAGGTATAAAGGTGAGATGATTCTAGTCTAGATTTATGTAGACGACATTATTTTTGGTTCAACAAACCAGAGGCACTGTGATAAGTTCTCTGCTTTGATGAAGAGCGAGTTTGAAATGAGCATAATGGGAGAATTAACATTCTTCCTCGGCTTGCAAGTAAAACAGAGGGAGGATGGTATTTTTATTAGCCAAGCTAAGTATGTCTCTGACATATTATAGAAATACCAATTCCACAACTCTTCCACAACGAGAACACCAATCGCAACGGGAACCAAGCTTGACACAGATCCATCTGGAAAACCGGTGGATGTTAAGACTTACCATGGAATGATTGGATCACTGCTGTACCTCACGGCTAGTCGACCAGACATCATGTTTGCTACATGTCTCTGTGCTAGATATCAAGCAATTCCTAAGGAATCTCACCTTTCTAATGTGAAAATAATTTTTAGATACCTAGAAGGAACTCAATTCTTGGGTCTCTGGTATCCAAAGTATTCTGGATTTGATCTTATTGCATATACTGATTCTTATCATGCAGGATGCAAACTTGATCGAAAGAGTACATCATGAAGTTGCCAATTACTAGGAGACAAGCTCATAAGCTGGACTTCAAAGAAGCATAACTGCGTATCTACCTCCACTGCTGAAGCAGAGTATGTAGCCGTAGCCAGTTGCTGTTCCCAAGTAATGTGGATGAAAACTCAACTGAAAACTATGGCGTTGAGTTTGACAAGATTCCAATTCTGTGTGACTCAGAAAGTGCCATCGCAATAACAGCCAATCCTATGCAACATTCTAAAACAAAGCACATCGACGTACGCTACCATTTCATCAAGGACCATGTAGAGAAAGGTACGATTGAAATGTTTTTCGTTAGTACAGATCTACAACTTGCTGACATATTTATAAAGGCTCTTGATGAAAAGAGATTTAACTTTTTGGTTAGCAAGTTGGGTATGCTCAGTCTTTCTAACTAAGACAGAGCCTCTGTATGTACTATACAGAGCTTCTGCATCCCTTATGAGCATATTTTTGTTTTTGTTTTAAGTCTTGATACATGAGACAGAGCCTCTGCATAGTATATGCAGAGCTTCTTGCTCAAGTCTAAGTCATTTTGTTATACAGAGCCTCTGTACCTTGTCCGTCATGCTTGTGCATTACTTATCATATATGATCCAAGCATAGTTCAAGGGGGAGAAGGTCAAGCAGAGCTCAAGTCGAGGGGGAGCGTTAGATCATGCATCATATGGAGCCTCTGTATGTACTATACAAAGCCTCTGCCTCAAAAAAAAATTATGATTATAGGACAGATGCTCTGTATGTACTATACAAAGCTTCTGCCTCCAAACATAACAAGTTTGCTAGATAGAGGACATGTATAGTCCAACCATGAGCCTCTGTATGAGATCCTAAGGTATGTTATCTTTCTTTTATGTAGTACTCTGAGTTCTTTTTCAAATTCTTTAAACAATCTAAACACAATAACTTTGTACTCCAATACAGAGCTTCTGTCTAATGGTTGTTGTTTCGTTCAAACCAGAGTATATACACTTAGTAAAATTCTTATTAATGTTCTGTTTAAAATATATTATTTTTAAAAGGATGGCATACAGTTCTTATTAGTTAAATATTTTAATTAGCTATCATTTAACAAAGCGTCACCGCCTATTATTTTAATTTTTTAAATCTGGGAGGCGCCATTTGCAGCTGACAGGCCAAGTGGCAACTCCCCATAGGTGGTGCGAAAACAGCTTCAGTTTTCTGACGATTGGGGGGCGCATTTCACTCGAGTACTCTATTTTTTTACTATTTAAACAAATCCTTTTCCCCCAATTTTTATTTTACGCTTTCAAAGATATTCAAGAACTCGTCGTCTTCAAGCTCTCAAAACCGCCATGAAATTTCTTCAAGCTCTCAAACCATTTTCTGGAACTGCATCTGTGGTGAAATCTTTCAACTCTTTTCTTCAAGTAAGTCAATCAATCCTTCTTCAACACAGTTAAAGAATCAAGAACCGATTCCTTACAAACCCTAGCTTTTCAAAACAATTTTCAAAAACTTGCAACTATATCTTTTTCAGACTCAGGGAACTCTTAAACCCACACTACTACCCTCAAGACTGTTGAGGAAACCAGCCAACATATGGTTTCTCTCCCTCTCAAACCAAATAGCCATGCCCTTTAACTCTTTTTAGATAGCTTTGACAAAAATTTCCATCCTGTTATCGATATCCTTCAACACCATTTCTTGAATCCTGCCCTGACGAACACTGATGATCTTGTCTCTGAAAGATTCATCCAATAATTCTGGAAAACTTGCTCAGTTACTGCCTCCCAACGAGGGATTGTTGGAGATTTTTATGTGCCATCTATAAAGGAATTCATCAATTTCCGCATTTCAAGGTCCCTGTTCTCACGAGTTCTACAAATCCCTACAAAGACGGATCTAGGGCTGAATGAATATGCCCCTCTCTCATCTGGGGATGAAATGATATCGTTCTTGAAATTCTTGGGGTACAACAAAGCCATTCAGTACCCTTCTCAATATCACCGATAGTACCTGCCTCCAATGTGGAACACCATGTTCACATTGGTGAATCGCTCTTTGACCGGGAAGATAGGAAGCTTGTACATGTGCTCAACCAAAATTCTCCAGATAATGTATGGTATTTTCTTTCACCTGTCGTTGGACTACTCCTTAATCCTCTACATAGAGTTCAAGGCCGCTGTCGCCAAGAAGTGCCAAGAGGTGGCTAAAGGGAAGGAATTGCCATCACTCCTGTTTCCTCGCTTTCTGGGTCTTCTTCTAAGACCCATTATCGATGAAAACGACATTGATGTGGAAAGTCTGTATATGCACAAGGTGAATGTGCTCACACACTACAAACCAACGGTCAACAATGAAGGGTATGCTACAGAGCGACCTATCCTGATGAAGCTCTTAGCATACATGAAGACGAGGGAGGTGAGGAGAGCTTATAGACGTGTACGCGAGACACTAGACCTAGTGACTCGAACCCCGACACGTTTAGGATCTAACCCAGAGGATGAGGGAATATAGGACACTCAAAGGCCATAGGCAGAGGAGGAAGATGTGAGATTGGAAAAAGAAAGAGAGAAAAAGAGAAAGAGACCAAAGGAAAGGAAAAAGAGAGTTGCACAAGAAAGGATATGGAAAGAGGAGAAAGAGAGGGCAGAGAAAGAAAAACAAGAAGAACTTGCTCGTGTTAAAGAAGAAGAGGAGAGAGTGGAAAGAGCAAGACAGGAGGAAGAAAAGAGACTCAGAGCAAAGGAGGCCTATCGAGACTTGGGGCTCTTCTCGAGCTCTGAAAAGGAAGATGACCAAGAGTATCATGATGATGTTGCTGGGTTATATGAAGAAAGAGAAGGGGACGACATCGTTGATCATAATGTGGGCATCAATGTTGAATCTGAAGAAGATGAAGAAGATGAGGAGGGAGGAGGTGTAGAAGCTGCTCTGTCTCAGGGCGAGCCAGAGCAGCCTAGGATGGTGAATAGGCACATATATTTATCTAGCCCAACTTCTAGTGCTAACACCTTATCTGACTCTAGTGGTCGAGAAACGGAGATCATTGAAATAGAAGTGCACACCTCAAACCTAAACCTGCCAAACCAACTAGAGGTCGCATCTGCCTCTGGTCAATCAAGCCAAAGGGAAGCCATGTATCAGGGATCATCCTCTCGAAAAGGGTGAAACCCTTGAAATGATAAGTGATATGTCTTCCCATATCACACCACTATCCCAACCAGAGGAATTCGTTTCCTCTACACCAGTAGTTTCCCCACCTTGTCCAGAGCAAGGTTTAGGTGCACCAGACTTGGAGATTCTCGACCGATCTTCGAGTCCCCTCGTGGAGGGTCCTATGGCTGGCTCTAAACCTGCCTTGGAACCCCTTCACGATGGAATAGTAGTAGTGACCTCTCCTCAAAGAGAACCATAAGGATCTGCTGGAAATCCTTCCTTGACCAACATGAATCAAGTCGAGACAGAAGGTGTTCTTGGAACGAGGACTCAATCTAGCCCATGTGTTGAGCCAGAGGTTACCCCAACAGCTTATGTCACAAGGGACGAGTTCCAGTCTTTTTCCACCACTATGTTGTGCTTCTTGGAAGAGCTAAAACTCAACATGTCCCGTACAGAGCCATCACCTTCTGCATCTGCTCTGGATGAGATTCGAGCATCCTTAGTAGTATTGAGGGCTGAGTTAATGACGAATGCCTCTCGACTCGACACACTCCAAGAATTGATGGCTCGGAATGCAGAGGCCCTGCAAAGGGTCATAGCATGCATTCAGAGGGATGCAACTTCCACTTCATCTCATGACGCCCAGGCGCTCATTCCTCTGAATGTACGTGTAGACTACGTCACCCAGTCAGCCATGAATGCTCTGGGTGACAGACTCCTCCAGAAAGTAGCAAATTTCACCTTAGACTTCAACAGCAAGGCCACGGAGGTAGCATAATCGATACGACGTTCTTTGGCGACCTTCAATTATTACACAGACATGGAGATCCTCAGAGTCTCGGATGCCGCAGAAGAGCATAGGTCAAAGAGGAGAATGAAGACAACTCCATGTTTCGAGGCGTCAAAGCGAAGGAGGTTTGACGACGATGAGGACCCATACATGTCTGGCCCTCAAAGTCGTCAAGAGGGGGAGAACCAGTCCACCGCTGCTCCAAGTATCACACCAAGGGATTCCTCCTCTGCTCCATCTACCTCTGCCCCAAGCCAACTAGCGCTAGAGTCTTCAAGGCAGAGAGCACAAAGTTAGACAGCACATGCAGAGGCGCTACAAAAAGGAAAGATGCCTGTAGCATCCCAAGCAAAGCCAGAATCACCACGAAAAGATGAAGATTTCATCAGCTCTTAGTTGTATACCTCTCTTCATCCGACTCGGAAGAGGCTCTGTCTTCTTCAACATAATATGCCATGGAGACCGCTGCTCCATCAACAAGAAGGCATGAAGAAGAAGAGGTGGTGGCAGTGAATGTAGCCGATCCATCACTCATGGCCATTCCTGTTGCTGTTCCTCTTGAAGGTGTTACAGTAGCTTCTCCTCCACCACCAAGAAATACACACAGAGTTAGGGTCCCTGCTCAAGGGACTAGAGTAGTCACTATAGCAATGAGGCAGAGGGTTCCTGACAATCCACGAAGAGCAGAAGAAGGCGCAAGCAGCAGGCCTCGGAGCACCAAACGTCCCTCTGATCGAGTTCAAAAGATCAAGGACAGTATGGATGCAATGATGAGGCAAACACCCCCAGACAAGCCAATCAAGGACAAGGCAGATAGCGAAGACATCTACCAGTTTCTTTACATCCTAAGAGATGAGACATCGGTCATCAAGATCAACTTCCATCCAACGGCCCAAGCGAACATTAGGTAGAGAGGTTCTTGCATCGTTATACACAGCCAATCTCTACAGTCCATGTTGTCGACGACATCAAGGAAGTCCTCGACATCAAGAAAAGAACCTTGGCGCACAATCAAATCATTTTCCATGAATATATATATACAGTGGAGAGGTCTCGTAGACAGATTAACACATTAACAGACTGTGATCTAATAAATTTGAATCCATAGGACCTTCTATCTCTGTATTACTTCATGGACCATAAGAAGGACAAGGGGATCAAGTATGTTGTGGCTAACTCCGCAATAAGACAGACAATGATGGACCTTCTCGACTTCAGATGCAAGTTTGAATTTGAACTAGCTCTGGACCTGGGAGTAGATCAATTGAGCGTCACTGCACCAAACAAAGATCTGCAAGACATCAATAGCATTCCCTCATGGACCGTCTTGGTGGAAACAAAAGTAGGGGTGGTCTTTCGAAACGAACAAGGAAGAAAAATATTTTTTTGAGAAGACCATCGCTTAAAGTATTCAAATGCTACTCTGCGCTACATCTAAGAAACAGAAATACCACCCCTAGAGCAAGGAAAGAGCTAAAATAATTCTAAGGTCAATACACAACCTGTTGGAGTTTCGAGACCTTCTTAGGAGGTTCATCAAGCTTCAAAACATCTAGACCTTCTTTTGTAAGATTTTTTTTCTTTCAAGCAATGTACTTTCCTTTCATCATATTGTACTTTCTAGATAGATAATGTAAAACAGAGGTTCCTTTTAACCTCTGGCTTCGACTAGACTTATGTTTTTTAATTCAAGTTGAGCCTGTCTTATTTAAACTTAGGGGGAGATTGTTAGACCCCATCTTGTGAAAGTGTAAGTAAGAAGTCTCTTACTCTAGTCAATAGGACTTAGTCTATTGAAGTAGTCTGGACTAGGAGCTCTCATGTAGAAGAGGTTAAGAAGCAGAGCTCTTACTAAAAGAGTGAAGGTTCCCTACATACAGAGCCCGCGCTCAATCTCTGTGGACGATCAAGTCTTAAGCGCCAAAAAGCTTAAGCGCTTGATGCAGAGCTACATTCCAGATACAGAGCCTCTGCATAGTGCATGTAGAGCCTCTGCATATGTAGAACCTCTGCATAGTACATGCAGAGCTACTGTATAGTACATGCAGAGCCTCTGGTCTCCTTTTCCATGGAACGCGCGTGTAAGTCCAGACATTCTCGCAAGCGTCAAAAAGAATCAACCCGCGTGTAAGTCCACTTTTCAAGGGTAGTCAAATATAAGGATGCGGACTCGGCAACTCAGAGATTCAAGCCATAATTATAGCATAGTTGTTTGACTTAGGCGTACATAAGGAGGTTCCCTCCTTAGGTTCAAATTACCAGAGAGTGCCGACAAAAACTATAGCTTATTTCTTGTGAGAATACATTTAGATTGAATGTTCTTATTTTCATCTAATAAAAGCATCCGATTTATTCAAGTCATTTTACTGTTCTTATATATTTTGAATACTTTGTTTGATCATACTCAGTTCACTGTTCATAATTCAATCTTATTCTATATCAACTGTGTTTTTCTGAGAATTAAGAGTATCTGGGTTCCGACAAAAGGAAATGTTGGAAATGGTAATATTTAAATGTTTATTTAATTTAGTATTTTAAAAATTAAATATGTTTATTTGTTTTATAGGTTTATATGTAGTAAGAATATGAAGATCAAAAAGTTATATTCATTGATTCACGAAATCAGTAACAAATCATAACATAGATTCATGAACCGGTAAAAATATAAATATTAGTGAAACAGATTTATGTTTAGATAGCAAAAAAATATTATTGACGAAATTGTTTCATTTTTTTTTTAATTTTTTTTGGATGATCATTTTTTCACTTAATGGTTAACAAAGCCTGTAATGGTAAATGCATTGATGCTATGAAACGTGTTCGGATTGCAAAAACTTTGTCGATGAAATGGGTGCATAACGAAAGTGAAACCATTTTATAATTGTTAAGAAAATGTTGTGTAATTAGCGAACAGTGAAACCATTTCATAATTAGATTGAAACAGATCAATCTACTAATAACATGAAAATGACAAATATCTCATCTAGCATTACGTTGATTTATGTATTGATGAAACTATGAAACGTGTTCGGATTGCAAAACTTTTGTCGATGAAATGGGTGCATAACGATAGAGAAACCATTTCATAATTGTTAAGAACATGTTGTTTAATTAGCAAACAGTGATATCATTTCATAATTAGATTGAAACAGATCCATCTACCGGAAACTTGAAAATGACAAATGTCTCATCTAGCCTTACGTTGATTTGTGTATTGATGAAACTGTGAAACCATTTCGTTCATGAAATGTAGTTAGTATTTTTTTTTATTATTCAAAAGGTTTCGTTATGTTAAATTGATTATAGTGTATTTTATTTTTATTGTTGATCTATTTTAATGATGAATGTTATTTTTTTTAATATTTGAACATAAAATTAATATATTATTTTACAGATGTTTTGTTTAATTAATATTACTATATACATGATATGGTTGTCATTAATATTATCACTACCAAAGTTATCATTTTGCCCTTTTTGGGATTATAAAATAATTTTTTATATTTTTAATTTCCTAATATAACCTAAACTAATCTTGACCATTGATGAAAAAATTGATGGATGAGATTGGTTTACATGATTTACACAAATGAGGGCGGTTTTCATTTGATCGCTCCTATATATATATATGAAAAATTATATTAAAATGAAACCAACTTTAGACTAATTTTTATTTTGGGAAACAAACTTTTAAAACTATCATTTTAGGGTCTGAAAACGTTTCTTTTATTTTAGGATCTTGATTACGTATTCAGAAGTTGATCCATTATCTCTATATGATATAAATTAAACAAAAAAAAATGCGTGTGTGTATAATAAAACATGTATGTCACTTAGTTTTTTTCAGAAAATGTTCTAGATATGGTCTCTGTGACGTGGTGTTTATTGCATAACTAGTATGAGAACCACTCGTTACGCGGTAGTGTAAGTACAAAATGTCCTTCATACTAGAAAATAATAACCAAAACAAAGTCATTCTGATGCATAAAGAAACAAATAAGATAAACCAAAATAAACTATGTAGATCCCTATGCATAAGGTTCCTCTTGGTCAATAGTCGAAGCCTCTTCTTCCACGCTTACTCAATTGGCTATCATGCATCTCTATCTTAAATATATTCTAACTTTCTGATGAAGCTTTTGGATGAAGATTTTATCGTACACGATTTTGGAATATAATTGCATTAACCATTGTAAGCGTTAGTGAGAATCATAATAAATATCGGAAGAAATAATACAAGTTTGAATTTAGAGAATATGAATATATAAACTTAGTAAAATCTTACCTTGTCTATTCGGTGGGTGGATGAACGTTATTGGACACTTCATGGTAGACAATATTTTTATCAATGTACGGTCTTCCATTTCTTCATTAGCATTTATTATGGTTAATCTTATATGCGATGTCACTCGTGAAACGACCAAATATAGTTGTCCGTGTATGTAAAGCTATGAATTGAAATATTATGCAATATGTGAATGTAAGTACATATTTAAATATGCTAAAAGAAAATTGAGGAGTGTACCTGTTTTGGGAGGTATAGGCCAATACGACTTACAAATTGTCCCTGACTTTTATTAATTGTCATTGCAAAGCATTAGACCAACGATATTTGACGTGGATTAAGCTTGAATGGCCATTTTGATTCCTTGGGTGACATTATTATTCTTGGAACAGAGACACTTTTTCCTTTATTAGTTCTTGAAATAATGTCATCTCTAACAAACCATCTTCCAAGTAATGTGACAATTTGTAGAAGGTGCTACAAGAGTTTATATGTGACAATTTGTAGATAGGGGAAGGGATGGATACAAACACACAATTTTCACTTTTTAAAATCCTTTATTGATAAGAAAATATCAACAAGAATTTACAGATTGTTCGCGGAAGAAGATAAGATACAAAACTTATCTAAACAATTTAGGAAGCACACAAGATACAGAAAAGCAAGAGAAAAAGTTCTTGCTTGAGAAGATGCAATAACTTCGCTTGAGAGTAAGCTTAGTTTTGCATGTATGTGTTGTTCTTCATTATTCAGAGAAGAGAGTGTCCTTAGCTATTTATACCTATTGCATTTAATGCAAGTCAAAGGATACAAAACATGTGGAGAACTTCTGGAGGAGAGCTTATCCTTTTTCTTCAGATGTACAGGCTTTAGGCCGTGTATGAACAGTGATTTTTCATAAAGTAGGTAAGCACGCTTGAAGATAATAAAGTGATTCCGTACATGTTCTTTATTGTGTGAGGTATGGGGTTGTCTTTTGTATGCAGAAGGATATGACAAAGACTAATCTAGTAAAGCAAGATTCATTTGATCGCTGACACTGGCATAATCTAGAGTTTGTTTAGTGTTCGTTGAATCTTAAATAGACTTCATACTTGATTGTAAAGCGCTTGTTATCACTGAAACCGCTTCAGATCATGAACTTCTTATGTCTATCTTCAGCTATATCTTCAACATGGATGAAGGTTTCTTTGGTGTGAGTTTTGTCTTCTTGAAGAATACTTGTTCATTAGAAATTTTTACGATACAGGTTCAGTGATCACGTAATAGACTCAGTAATGATCATTGAAACTGAATAAAACAGAACTGAGTATTTTACCTATGTATAAAGAATCATCATCAAATCATTGAGAGAGTTTGGATCAAAAATCTCCCCATATTTGATGATGACAAAGCAACATAAAAAAATTGCTTAGCTGTTACAGTGTGAAAAAATAACTTGTAAGATACATATCCCTTTTTACTAGTTTTTGAGATCTTTTTTCAGTGTCAGAATATATTACGGAAATTCATTTATATGTAAAGGATTACAAAGGAAAGAATGAAATTACACAACGGAGATAACTCAACACTGAGAGCATATTAACTAACAAGAAATAAGTTAGAGAATGTAAGAGAAATAGAACTCGTAAGTACTTGTCCCATTTACTCTATTCTGGGATCTTTTTCAGTGAACCAATCAATTCACTGAAATATCATTTAAGTCAAAATATTACAATTGGTTTGATAAGCTTAAAAAATAAAAATTATATACTGAAAGAAAAGAAAAGTAAGAGGGTTACAAGATCGAAAGGCTTTAATCGAGATCTTTGAAGGAGATGTATTTAGGAACATCTTTTCCATGATTCTTTCTTTTTAGCATTTCCTTTCAAATCATGCGCTCCATCATCTGTCCAAGAAGGTCTTTATTCAGACAAGTTCGAAGATACTCTAAATGATCTGTTGGATAGCGATGGAACTCAGATACTTGTTGAAACCTGTATTGCCTATCATAGTCAATGAACATAAGTCCATACTCAAGTTTCACATGCACTGTGTTGGGAGCGAAGGGTCCCTTCTCAGGCAGTGTCAGATTCAACATTGAGATATTTGGCTTCTTCCTATTCTTGAAGACTTTATCCACTGTGAATTTTATTTCATGCTCGTTTATATAGGATAGACCTTCTCTAGGATTAGTATATAACCATTTCTTTTTCTCAGTTAGCTCCTTAGCAATAGCTGCATTCTTCTTCACAATATTCTTTTTCTTAGTAGCAAAGGCTTTTCTTTCTTCATCTAAAACCTTCTGCTTAGAAGCAATACCCTTTGACATTTCCAGATATTTCTTCTCTAACTCTTTCACGTATTCTTTCTTCTCATTGTCAAACTTGGTTCTTTCCAAAATGATTATCTTTTCAAATTCAAAAATTTTCTCTAACATATTTGCAATATTCAGCTCAAGAACCTTAATCTTACTTTCAAGTATCTTCTTTTCGGTATTAAATTTCTTTTCTGCTTCAATAAACCTTTCCTTTTCCTTCTTAAGTCCCTTTTGATCAGAATTCAACCTTTCAGACTCTAATAGATTTACCAGTTCAAATAATCTTTTCTTTTCCTTCTCAATGCTTTCTCAACTTCAAACACCTTTGAACTTAGTTCAGAATTATTCTTTATCAGCTCAACATTTCTCTCTTGAAGATCAGACGAAAAACCTCTAGAACGAAATTCATATATTTGTTCTTGTAAATACTTCTTTTCCTCTTGAATCTTTTCATTATCTTTAACCATATCTTTGGCCCATCAAAGATTAGAATGGTTTTTCATAAAACATCTCAACATACTTATCTTGTTCCTTTTTAAATTTCCTTTCCAGTTCAGAAACTCTCTCTTTCATATCCTTATTCTCTCTTTCAAACATTAAAGCCATTTCAATTACTTCAAAATTGATTAATCACAAAATGATCTTTTTACAGTTCAAAACTTAGAGAATCCAAAACAAACTCTTATCGAACAAACAAACCAACTTTATCGGACACTAAGTATATCTCCCAAACAAGGTTATTGGACAACCTTTATCGGTCAAAACACCTTATCGGTCAACTCATCTTATCGATAACAACTTTTTATCCGATAACAATCCTTATCGGTCAACATTTTTATCAAACAGATTTTGACCAGATTGAAATCCTTAGCGAACAACACTTATCCGATCGAACTAATCTTATCGCACATATCAAAATTCCTTTTCACACAAAACACAACTAATCGGTCAACAAGAATATTGAACAGGCGATGACTGAGTCTTATCGCATGATGAACATGCTCATCAAGCGATGACAAAAAATACTTAGTGAAAAATTTAGAAAATGATCCAAATCACAAAAATTCACACAAAAATGATTGAAATTTGTACAAGTTAATTCGCAATTATCTCACAAACAGGTGTTCAATTCCAATTTCAATAAAAAACATATCAAATTTGATAAAAATCACATGAATGTTCGAAAAACTTTCAAGAACTTGAAACATCAAAATCCAAAATTGATTCTTTAAATCAATCCAATTTTGAAATAAAATGATTCTACTCAATTCCAATTGAAAATACGCATATACAATCAATCTAACACACAAAATTCATACAAAGTATTAGAATTCAATTAGAACAGTGAGTAGAAATGATATGATCAAGAACTGTCCAAATTGTCCAATTTCTTATCCGATTCTGGTTTGATTCAATCCGATTCAATTCCCTAAATCGTTGTAATCTGCTCTGATACCAATTGATAATCCCAGAAAGATTAATCAATTCACAATTCAAATCAAAATCACAGAAGCAATTTATAGTAGAAAGATAGTAGAAAGCAGAGAGAGAATTTCCAAATATTTTAGTCGTATTGATCTTCAAAGTACAAAATGCTTACAATTGCTTTCAAAAGCTTACACAACACTAGAAAGGAAACCTATTTATACTAAGAAAATTACAAGACAAATTACAAGAGAAACAAAGCATGAATACAACATATTAAACACAAAGTCTTGAACCCAACATGGACTTCGAAAATACTTGTTTTTCTTAGAAAAACTTCAAGCTTTTAGGTTTAACATACCAAGATTGTAGATAAGAAAATTTAATTTCTTTTCATCCAAAGCTTTGGTAAATAAATCAGTAAGCTGACACTCAATATTTACAATATAATTCTATTATACCTCGTTCTACCTGGTGTTTTATGAAACGATACATGATATTAATGTGCTTTGTTTTCGTGTGCTAGACCTGGTTGCAGGATATGAAAATTGCACACTTGGAATCGCAGTAGATGGGGATCTTGGTGAAGCTGAAGCAATAGTCCTTCAGATGTGTGCGCATGCAGATGACTTGTGAGCAGCAGCTTGCAGCAACAATGTACTCAGCTTTAGTTGTCGAGGTGGATACAAAATTTTTGCTTTTTAGAAGCCGAACTCACCAATTTATCTCCCAATAATTGGACATGTCCAGAAGTGCTCTTGCGATCCATTTTGCATCCAGCATCATCAACGTCGGAATAGGCAGTCAACTCCTAACCTGTTTCCTTAAGATACCACAAGCCAAGATCATTAGTACCTTTAAGATATTGTAAGATGTGTTTAACAACAAGTAAATGAGATTTCTGGCTTAGATTGAACGCTACCACATATACATATTGAAAACACAATGTCCGGTCTGCTAGCCATTAAATACATTAAAGAGCCTATCATCTTTATATAGATTTTCGGATCAATATCTTTTCCGTTAGGATCAGAGTCGAGCTTGGAACCCAGTGTCATCGGAGTTTTCATTGAAGCAAAATTTTCCATATTAAATTTCTTTAACATATCTTGAATATATTTAAATTGGTTTATAAAAATATCATTCGATAGTTGTTTTATTTGAAGCCCGAGAAAGAAAATCAATTATCCCACCACGCTCATTTCAAAATGTGACACCATGAGGTTTGAAAACTTCTTGCAGTATTTTGGGTTAGTAGAGCCAAAAATTATATCATCGAAATATATATGTATCAAGATTATGTGCTTACCTTCCTTTTGATGAACAAAGTGGTATCGATCTTACTTTTGGTGAAGCCAGCTTTGATGAGGAAATCAGAGAGAATATCATACCAGGCACGTGGAGTTTGTTTCAAACTGTAGAGAGCTTTGTCCAAGATGTATACGTAATCTGGTTTTGAGGCATTCATGAATCCTTCAGGTTGCGAGACATACACTTCTTCCTTCAAAACTCCATGGAGGAAGGCGGTTTTCACGTCCATTTGGTAGATTGTGAAGTTCTTATGCACCACGTACACCAAGAACGTTCAGATTGCTTTGATCTTTGCTACCGGTGCAAAAGTCTCATCGTAGTCCACTTGTTCCTGTTAATTTTATCTTTTTGCCACCATTCTTTCCTTGTTACGAATTACAAAACCATCTCCATCTTTCTTATAATTGAATACCCAGTTGGTACTGATGATCGACTTGTCCTTTCGACATGCCACGAGTCGCCAAACCTTTGGGCCTTCAAACTTATCCAGTTTCTCTTGCAATGCCAAGATCCAGTCTGGGTCTTCAAAATCTTCAGAGACTTTGGTAGGTTCTACCTTGCTCAAGAAGGTTGTGAATAACCATTCATTCCTATTTGTAGATCTTGTTCTCACACTGGATGTTGGTGTCTCCTATGAATTGATGTAGAGGATGATCCCTTATCCATTTGACCATGTGAGGCAGAGGTTGAAACATTGTCTGATCAGTGTTCGGGTCGACATATGAGCTTAGAGGTTGATCTTGTACCATTTCAAGAGTAGGGTCAGTCTCTGGATTTGTAGTAGTCTGATTTATTTTGGGAGGATCAATGAATGAAGTATAGGTTTGAGGTTTTTTAGTGGGTGTCGGGATCTCTTCCATCACTTGGGGAGTTTCAGTGTTCGTAGTTACATCGGGTATTTCATTTGATGTATAAGGTTCAGAAGGTGAGTTTAATTCCTTCATATTGACAACCGGAACACTATTTGGAACAAAAAGATTTTCATTAGTTTTAGAAGTTCCAAAATATTCATCATAAAAATTCTCAAATAGTAAGTCCAAATCAGAAGTATAAGAGTTTGAGTTAGAAGTCTCATTGGAGTTAGTCTCCGGATTTGGACTCTGTTGATTTGCTGCTTGGATTCCCTAAAGCCAGGTTCAGAACTGACATGTTCAGAAACTAAATCCTCTAGCTCGTCAAATGAAATATTGATGCTTTTATTGACTGTCTTTGTCCTTATGTTGTAAATTCGGTATGCTGCAGACTCCTGGGAGTAACCGATAAAGACAACTTCTTCCACCTTGGAGCTGAACTTCCCATGATCATCTTTGTCAATCAGTATGAAGCACCTGCAACCAAAAAATTGAAAGAAGTTGATGCCAGGCACACGATTATTTATGACCGTATAGGGATTTTTATCAAATTGTTTGTTGATGATGGAGCGATTTTGCATGACACATGTAGTGTCGACCACTTCAGCCTAGAGGTAGAGTGGTAGTTTTGAGTAGATGAGCATGGTGCACGCTGCTTCTACCAGTGTATGGTTTTTTCTCTCTACCACTCTATTTTGCTATGGAGTTCGAGGCACTGACAAGGTATGAGAGATACAGGCAGACTCTAGATAGCCATCTAGAGTTCAGTTCTTGGATTCAGTATAGTTGTCAGTTAGCGATCAATTGCATGGTCAATTGCAGGTTCACTTGTACACTATTGATAAAGAAGATAATTAGTTCAGGGACTTTGTCCTTGGTTCTCAAGAAATTTACCCAAGTGTATCTTGAATAGTTCTCCACCATCACCAGCATGTATTTCTTCCCATTGATGATTTGAATTCTCATAGGACCAAATAGATCCATATGAAGTAGCTGCAACAACTTTTGAAGTTTTCTTCTCAACAACGGACTTGTGTGAAGCCTCTTCATCTTCCCCATCTCGCTGGCAGCACACAAATGTTCTTTCTGAAACTTTAGCTCCGGTAAGCCTTTTACCAACAATCTAGTCACCAACTTGATGAGATTCATGAAATTCAAGTGGGTGAGTCATCTGTACCACAAGAAGTTTTGTTGCTCAGAGGCTTTGGACTAAAGACATACAACATAGTTGACCTTGATATTAGACAGATCAATTGTATAGAGATTTGATCATCTTTTTCCAGCTAAGATGTGATAACCGGATCCCCCATACACCTGAGGTAATTTTATGTGATTATATGCCTACATGAGTATGTGAATTATCCATGTGATATGTAAATACATGCATTAGTTATTTTTTGTGCATAAATATATGCATGCATGTTACATAAAAGGTGAAGTATTTATAATTATGCATACATGAGGTATATGTGTATATATACATATATATATATATATATATATGTTAACATGCATGTATGTATGCATGATTTATATTTATGCATGGTTATGTGGAGGTGTTTGTGTGCATGAGGTTGTGAAGGGAAAAAGATTTTTAATGATTTCTTCTTCACCGCCTCTTTAGGATTTTTATATATATTTCTTTCCTAAACCACCACTTATTGCAATATTATAAAAAATGTTTCTTTTGAGAGAGGTCTTCTACCAAAATTTGAAAAGAAAACAGAAAGAAAGTAAAAGTCTGTATGATTCTTGCTAAAAGAAGAAACTGGGATTTGAGATCTTCTCAGTAGCTAAACTATTGTTGCTATTTTCATTTTCAAATTTCATTTCTTATATAAGGTGAGTTTTACTTCACAAAAACAGTCATGGTTACTGGTTTTTATAGTTTTTAGAATATGCTAGTGTATGCATATTCATATGTTCTTGTTAAGTTGCAGGGTCCGATAAGGACCTGAAATCGGACAGAGTGTTGGCCAATGAGGGTTCCTTACCGCCCATACCTTGAATGGTGAAGAGTTATGTGTTTTAACACATCGTTCGATGAGGACTTTATTGGACACATTATTGTCCGATGAAGATCCTTTATCAGACATAGAGTTGTCCGGATTGGGCACCTCATCGTCCAAGTGTTTAACGGTTTAGTATTTGAGACTCTTGAGTATGTGTCCGGACAGAGTGTTGACCGGAGAGGATTGTTGCCAGACAGAGTGTGACCGATGAATATGTTTACCATTTCAAGTGTTACCAGTTTAGTTATGTTGTCTGATGAGGAAGGGTCATTGGCCATAGTGTTGGCCGATTAGGGGCAGTTATCGCCCAAGTATTGTGAAATTAAAAATAGTGGTTTTCACAAATGTTGTTTAATAGTTTTAAACTGTTTTATGTTGAGAATGTGTATTTTTGTATCTTTCAAATGTGGTTTGTAAATTGAGAAAAGATATTGGTCTTTTCTTTCAAAACGGTTGTGACGTGATGTTTGTTTTGAAAGAAAATATTGAGTTGAGATTGAAAAGTGAATTTAAGAACTTGAGAAGTTCTTGAGATAAAGTTTCTAATATGAAACTATTTTTAAAGCTATTATTGGTTAAAACTACAGATTTATCTATAGATTTGAGGAGAAAATAAGGTTGACATATCAAGGTGTTAGACACCATAATCCATAAAGTGTAAAAGTAATGAAAAACAATAAGTGATGAAGAACCAGAAGACCGATGAAGACATCAAGGCAGAATTGACCAAATCTGTAGAACAACCAGAGAGTCGATGAAAAACCAGAGATGCGATGGAAAGAGCATCTTCATCACCCCTCTGGTCAACAACACTTAGAGTTTTCTTCAGCAATTCAACCAGAAACATACGATGAAGATATGAAGATAAGGTTGATTCATCATCCCATGAAAGACAGCTGGAGATGACAAGTCGACAGCTAGATTTCAAGTTTATCTTAAAATTATAGCTTATCCGTAGTTTAGATAAACATTATCTGTTAATAGAAGATTAGMKAAAWWGWCTCACTAGATAGTTATCTTCTAATTAGCTTACTAGTATAAATAGGTGATTAGGCCTATTGTATTAAATGTCGCTTTTATGTTTTTCTTATTAATAAAGTGAAACCTATGACACTCAAGATTGTTCTTTAATGTTCATAATTTATTCTTGAGTGTTCATCACTTTGTTCATTAAAGCACTATAATTTGGTTATTCTTAACTCGATTATTAGTGTTATTGAGAGATCTGTGATCAACAATTGGTGTCAGAGCCAATTGATTGTTTTTCCAATCAAACGATCATCCAAAATCTCTCAATTTTTGTTTTTCTCTCTCTCACTAAAACGTAAAATCTCTCTCTTCTAAAAATTCTCAATGGCCAACTGGACTTCTGCGTATAGTGTTGGCTCCCTCACCAAGCCTCCAACTCTTCAACGAGAAGAATACCCACAATAGAAGATAAGAATGGTGAACTTCTTGGAAGGAATGGATAGGAACCTCCTGCGATCTGTGATGGAGGTCCTTACGTTCCACAAACTCTTGTCCCAAGAGTCCCAGGAACAAACACCAAAGCTGAAATTCCTGCCTACTACATGCCCAAGGATGAGAAGAATTGGGATGAAGACGACATAGAAAGGGTAGAGACTGACAAGAAGGCCAAACGACTGATAATCATGGCCATACCCAATGAAATCTTCCAATCCCTCGATGCATGTTCCGCAGCCAAGGAACTATGGGATGAACTGGCAAGCCAACTGGAAGGAGGGGCAAAAACGAAGAAAAATCGTAGAGCACAATGTCTCAACGAATACACAAACTTYAAGRCCCWTCYTGATGAAYCGATTCAGAAGACATACGATCGTTTCAACACATTGATTAATCAATGTCGTCGAAACGATATCTCCAGAACTAAGGAAGAAAACAATGTTTTAATCTTAAAAAGTCTTGACAATGAATGGACTGAGCTGTCTATGTCCCTTCAAGCAAATTAGGACCTAGACGTCTGGTCACTTCATGATCTGTATGGAACGCTTGCAACACAAGAGAATGACATTATGAAGAAGAAGGTATCCATCGGTGGACCTCTCGCTCTTGCTGCCGATGAAAAGGAAATATCAAGGACTCCTACCAGAGAACACAAGAAGAAAGGAATGAAGACGAAACTTCTGAATCAGATGATTAAATTAAAGCCTTTGCCAAATCTCTGGCCTTGATTACAAAGCAGTTCCAGAAAAAGTTCATCAAGAAACCCTATGAACGAAAAAAAATTCAAGAGGGAAAGGTACCAGTCATCCTATGAAAGGAAGCCATCTAAATTTCATTTGAGGGAAGATAGAAGAGATGGAAGGGAAGAGAGAGAAGAAAGAAGAGAAGACAGAAGAGACGAGAGGAAAGAGGACAAGGATGGAAGGAAAAATGACCTCCGCTGCTTCAGGTGCGGAAAACTCGGTCATTTTTCCAAAGAATGCGGAGGACGATTGGTAAAGGATGCTGACTATTACAAGAACAAATACAAGTATAATCCTACAGAATGAAGCCTGATGGTCGAGAAAGAAAACTGGGTGTCTGATTCTTCATCAGATGATGAAGACAAAGCACTCATCTGTCTGATGACCACGTCCAATGCAAAATCTGCCTCGAACTCTGATGATCAGGTATGTGAGTCTACTTCCAATGAAACCAACTCTGCTCCATCTGAGCTAGAGTTAAGGGTGATAAAACTTTCAGAGGATTTCTTTAAATCAAAAGAGAAAATAAATTTTGAAAAATCTGAAAGAATAAAAGCGGAAAAAGAAGCAAGTTTTTACAAAAGAGAGACTGACCTTCTAACCGAAGAAAAAGCCAAACTAGCTAAGGAAAAGACTCGCATCAGCACTCTTAAGAAATCAGAGGAAGATAAACTTCTGGAACTAAACAAACGAATAACTAAGGACTTAGAAAAGAAAACTAAGGACTTAGAAAAGAAAACTAAGGCCTTAAAAGAATCCGAGGTAGAGAGACTAAACTCAGTTGCTCTTAAAGATTATCGTCGTGGAGGAAAAATCGAACGGCTCCGGTGGGTTTCCTTAACCAAGCCACTGCCTATGAGTCGCCGACTCATTCTTCATTATGGACTAGTACCAAGATCGAGTTAAAAGAGATTTTTTTGAGTCCCTTTCAAAAAGAACGGGAAATTCTTCACCAGAAGCTTCAAACCAATGAACTTATGATGAAGAAGTACAAAGATGCCCAAGACGTTTATGAAAAATTAAATGGTCAAACGGACACTCAGGGATTAGATTCAATGAATTGGACTCCTTCATCAAATCAAAGAAATCCACCCTTGAATCCACTTTCAAACTTGGATGCATTCAAAAACCCGACTTTATC
>NW_020200655.1:133183-135116 GCF_001531365.2 Cynara cardunculus var. scolymus | reverse complement strand
AAAGAAGTATATGTTAGTACTGGTCGATGAATACTCCAGATACACCTGGGTTGAATTTGTAAAGAAGAAATCAGATGTTCCAGACCTACTCATTGGAGTGATGAAAAGGCTCCAAGTCCTTCTACAACAAAAACTAATAAAAGTTAGAAGCGACAATGGAACTGAATTCAAAAATGCCAGAATTGATGAATACCTCTTCAGTGAATGCATTACACAAAACTTCTCATCAGCAAGAACTCCACTACAAAATGGAGTAGTAGAGTGAAGGAACAGAACCCTAGTGGAAGCAACAAGGACCATGCTTGCTTCATCGGAGTTACCCATCACATTCTGGGTTGAAGCTATTTCCACAGCATGCTTCACCCATAATCAATCAATCATCAACAAGAGACACCAGAAAACACCTTATGAGCTCATCAACCAAAGAAGACCAAATGTCAAATATTTTCATGTCTTTGGGTGCAAATGTTTTGTACTCAACGATAGAGAATATCTTGGCAAGTTCGGCAAAAAAGCTGATGAAGGAATCTTTCTAGGCTATTCCTAAACCGCCAAAGCCAACAGAGTCTACATCAAAAGGACAAGAATCATCATAGAAAGCATCAATGTGTCCTTTGATGATTCCTCACCAATGACTTCTGGACACAAAAGTTCAGAACTCGGACTTCAAAGAAGAGCATATGATTCATCACCTGGGAAACCCAATGAATCAGAGTTAGCTCAATTATTTGAAGACATCTTCGATGAAGAAGTAATCTTTGGACATGTGACAACTGCAAAATCTATCTCCAAAATCGATGAAGACCATGAAGTCTCCAATACTAAAGGTACATCTCTTACTGAAACTCATGTTACTTCACCATCAACTTCTTCTGTGTCTTCAGATCACGATCAAGAACCAGAGTCTAACTCTGGAGATGATATCCTTGAGGGGGAGCAAGCAGTTCCATCAGTCGATGAAGAGCTGCATCCTGTTGCTTCAGAACCTCAATCAAGCACCAAGTGGACAAAAGATCACCCACACCACCAAATCATTCGTGATCCAACCTCTGGTGTCAAAATAAGATCTGCCACTGCAAATGAATGTCTCTTCACCAACATTCTGAGCATGATAAAACCAAAGAAGATTTCAGAAGCCCTACAAGACCCAAAATGGATAGACGCGATGCAAGAAGAATTACTCCAGTTTGAAGTTATGCCTGTACCAAAAGGGAAGACGGCCATAGGAACCAAATGGGTCTTACGAAACAAGAAGGACGAAGATGGCATCGTAATAAGGAACAAAACCATACTTGTTGAAAAAGGCTACCTCCAGGAAGAAGGAATTGATTATGATGAGACATTTGCTCCAGTGGCAAGACTTGAAGCCATCAGAATGTTCCTAGCCTACGCAGCTCACAAAGGCTTTAAGGTCTATCAGATGGATGTCAAGTCTGCCTTCCTCAACGGCAAACTTCAAGAAGAAGTCTACATGCAGCAGCCTTCTGGGTTCGAAGATCCAAAACATCCGGATTACATCTACTTTCTGGATAAACCCCTCTATAGACTGAAGCAAGCACCCAGGGCCTGGTATGAAACTCTATCTACTTTTTTCACTAATAATGGATTTGAAAAAGGTACAATCGATACAACCCTCTTTCTCAAAAAACACAAAGGTGATATCTTACTTGTTCAAATATATGTGGACGACATCATATTTGGTTCTACAAATGCAAAACATTGCAAAAAATTCTCAGAGTTGATGAAAAGCAAATTTGAGATGAGTATGATGGGAGAACTAAGCTTCTTCCTTGGTCTTCAAATAAAACAAACTTCAGAAGGAATTTTAATCAATTAGTCCAAATATGTGACTTACCTTATGAATAAATACACTATCTCAAATTCATCATCGATGAGAACACCTATGGTTACAGGCGCTAAGTTATTTGCGGAT
>NW_020200655.1:131368-132698 GCF_001531365.2 Cynara cardunculus var. scolymus | reverse complement strand
GATGTAAGGTACCATTTTCTGAAAGACAATGTTGAAAAAGGAAATATAGAAATGTATTTTGTTCCCACTGAGATTCAACTTGCTGACATTTTCACAAAAGCTCTTGATGAGAAAAGATTTTTATTCCCAGTCAGCAAGATGAGTATGCTGAATCTCACCACTTAAAGGCAATAAATATTCTTAAATCAAAGATTCTCAATATCTCATGGTTATGCCTACAAGTGATACATAGCAAGAAGCCAAAATCAATAAGTACTCCAAACCAGCGTCTCTGGTTCTAAAGACCAGAGCCTCTGGCCATGAAGAAATCTTTTAATATGGCTTAAAGGTTTTCATCGCCTTTAGACCTAGAGACCTCTGGTCCAAAGCAAATACTTAGCTTTTATTCACTAAGTATTGCCTTCGCAACCAGAGCCTTTGGTTCTATAGACCAGAGTCTCTGGATTCTCTCTCTTTTAGACCAGAGCTTCTGGTTCTATAGACCAGAGCCTCTGGTTCAATAGACCAGAGCCTCTGGATTCTCATCCTTTGAGACCAGAGCCTCTCTGGACCCAAAGCGTTTCCGCCCTTCTCACTTCACATGGACTTAACCATATTTTCATACTTCATTTCATCACCTTTGCAACCAGAGCCTCTGGTTCTATAGACCAGAGCCTCTGGACTCAAAGCCTTTGGAACCAGAGCCCCTCTCGTCTCAAAGGCCTATCCATTATACTCTTTCACATACACTTAACCATTTTCTCATTCACCTTTTCCTTGCCTTTACAACCAGAGCCTCTGGTTCTAAAGACCAGAGCCTCTGGATTCATTATCTTTGGAACCAGAGCCCTCTGGTCTCAAAGACCCATTTTTATGCATATCCTTTTGCACACTTAGTCATATTTTATACCTTTCTTTCATCATCCTTCACAACCAGAGCCTCTGGTTGTATAGACCAGCGTCTCTGGTCACCTCAATCATCCTTATTATTGGTTCTAGGGGGAGTTTTTAAAACTCAACCAATATACATGCATCATTTGAGGGGGAGCTATTCATTCATCATGAATATCCATTGCATAAATATGCATTTTTTCATACCAGAGCCTCTGGTTCCACTATCCAGAGCCTTTGGACATCTAAATGGTACATAATAAACCAAGTTTCAAACCAGAGCCCCTCTGGTCCAACATAATGGATTGCCCATGCTTAAACAGAACCTATGGTTTTTCATCCAAGGCTTCTTAATCATACAATCCAACATTTCATCGATGAATTCCTTCATCGATATACAACCAGACCACCTCTGGTTCCCCATCAAAAGGGTTATGTGAAACCAGAACTCCTCTGGTTC
>NW_020200655.1:95120-131203 GCF_001531365.2 Cynara cardunculus var. scolymus | reverse complement strand
ACGAGATATTATTTGGAATAACTTCTTATTTCAAATAATCCATACGTCATCCTCACACGCGCCTGACACCATATACAGCCTGTTCCCCATAAACCCTTTCAAATTTCCCTTCCCTAACTCCGCCTTGACACRTGTCCTCCAACATTAATGGCACGTACAATCAAGACGGCTCACGATCTCCAAAATCAAATCATCTATTACCCAACCGCCTCTACTTTTTCATGATTATTTCAATATAATAATCAAGAAACCGTTTCCCATTCCCCCCACCCCACCCCCCACTTCCTCCCCACCTATAAATACCTTTCTTCTACCTCCATTTCCTCTTTACGCTTCCTTAAACCTGTAATAAACATTTGACGAACGATTCTACCTGCAACTTCCTAAGCAATGGCCTCCTCCACCTCCCACGAGTCAAACAACAACGACAGTAGCGTTCAATCCACCGGCGTCGATAGTTGCGCAATCGTTTTCCTTCAAATGAAGCCCAACAACCACGCCATTGAACTGAGAAACACCCTGTTCGATGACAGGTTTGCTGTCATGATCGAGTTCTTCAAGAACTGCATTCTTCTACCAGCACTGACCATCGCTGACACCGGCGTACCACTAAAGTACGTCCAACAGTACTGGCAGACCTGTGAATTCCACCCCGACAGCCATGGAATAATGGGGGGCATGGATGCCCCAAACGACATGATCTATCGCTCAAAATTTCACGGGCTAAAGTATCTCGAGTTTTGTGCATTCCCACTCGCCGGGAGCTTGGCATTGACGAATATGACGAACCACCCACCACCTCCGACATACTACGCTTCATTAAGATGCTAGGTTACAATCGTGACCTACGCAAYRCCTCCRACTTCAAMCGACAATTCCTACCGCCAATGTGGAACATGTTCTTCTCAATATTGAACAGGGCCCTCACATGCAAGCTAGGGTCATTGGACCAAGGAAACATCAATATAATGACGATCATGTACGGGCTATTTTTCAACCTCAAACTTGACTACGCCTTTCTCATATACAATGAGATCCCCTCGGCGGTAGTCAAGAAATGCAAGCTCCAGGACAAGGGCAAGCCCTTATCTGTTGTTCTATTTCCTCATTTCCTAGCCTTCTTCATAGGGGACGCAATGAGGAAACATGGTCTACCGGCTGAAGAACCATTCACTCTTGTCTTCAAGATGCAAGGCCATTGACCCACCCTATCGAAGGAGGGTTACACCATCAACCGACCACTCTCAAGGGCCATGCTCAGTGTCATTCCAGAGACATCTGAGATCCACTGCACCTATGAACGCTATATGCTGTCCTAGGAACTAAGGGCAGCTACCCCAGAGCGAATAGAGTCGTCCCCAGAACCAAGCGAGGGAGCACAAGAGSCATCTYCATTGGATGATGAAGATGATGATGATGATGACACTCATCGTGCCTCCCCTGGGCCTACTCAAACAATTCCCCCACCCACTTCCCAAAGGGCAACCACCACATCTACCCCTGGCGATCAAAGCCAAAGGGGTATTGAACAAGGACGACCCAGTCCACACCCTACCCAAGCCAACCATCCAGAGACCATTCTTCGGGCCTCTGGAGATGAATCAGCTGAGGAACCCGACATTCCATCACCCCTGTCTCAACAGAGAGGTGATGTAGAAATAAGAGCCCCTTCGCCTCAAGCCTCGACACAACCTATCACACACATATAAGCATGTATTGCTTCTGACATTGATACACCCCAAGATTGTTTAGAGTGATCACCCTTTCCTGCACACCCCCTTCGATATTTGATCTACCGAAAGGGACACACATTCGCTTCACTGACTCGGTCTCTGAAGCCGAGGAAGAGGAAGCCGATGTAGCAACATCACGAGATAGCTCCTCATTTGAGGGCTATCAAGGACATGATGGAAGTCCTTCACGACCTACATTTTCACAAGGCAATGAAGGCGCCTCAGGAGCAGAGGCTCAACCTGCAGCATCCATTTTTGTAGGGGTTACCCCCCATAGCCGACCTGGTCACAAAGACCGAGTTTCAAGCCTTTGTTGACTCAGTTCAGCGGTCCTTGGAAGACCTTAAACTCATCATCCAAGGGATTGTTAACAACCCACCATCAACCGATATCACCACCCTTCAACAATCCCTTGCCATCCTTCAACGACACCTCTCCCATCTTGAAACCCAAACCCAAGACAATACAACACGTCTCCAAATGCTCCAGCAAACCATCACCCAACACCACAACATCGCCTCCTCCCTTGCCACCCAAATAAACCAAATCCTCATTCACTCCATCGCCACCCTCACAGCCCAGGCAACTGAGGCCGATGAGAACCTTACCTACATAACCAACCAGCTAAACACCATCCTCCAGAACCTTAACACCTACCAACCACCATCATCTCCCAAATTCCTCAACAAGCCCCACCTTAAACCACTTCATCAATCGATGAAACCCTAGCCTCCCTCACCCACCAAATGGCCACCATACAAACCACCCTAACCCAACTCCCCACCACAATACTAGCCAACATCTCCCAGCCTACTCCACCCCCACCTCCCTCTGCAGGCCCATCCTTCGATGCAACCTTCTCCTCCTTCACTATAAAGGTGAGAAATCTCATCGCCAACCTACCCATTCCTCCATCCACATTCACAACCACCTCCGTGCCACCACAAGCATCACCATCAGGCATAGAGCATGCCACAAGAGCCGATCTCAGGGATCTATCCAAGGCACTTATATCCTCTTTCAACGAGTTAAGTGCAAAGTTCATTCATCGAGCAGCTCAATCGACCAAGGCTCTCACCCAGAGCCTTGCTGACCAACAAAGGTGCACCACCTCTCTCCTTCACACGATGGAGGAGAGCCGAAGACAACAAGCCCTGAAGGCGTATCTTGCGTCCTTCAGGAAGGAGAAAAAGAAGAAGAGGAGTAGAGCTTCATGCTCAAGCAGCCGCCCACAAAAGAGGCCACGCCATGAGGACCCAGACCCCGATGATCAAGGTCTTGGACCTCATAAGGGGGAGAACCAGGTCACGGCTGCTCAACACATGGAATCCGCTGCACCATCACCACCACCCACAACCGAAGGAACCCAAGCGAGGGAACCAGAGGCTCAGCCCTCTGAAGATTTACAAAATGTACATGTTCCCCTCGTCACTACCCCTGAACCCATCGTGTTGAATTCCTCAACCGATGAAAATCCAACCACCCCACCAACAGAAACCAACCCACCTTTTACTCCATCACCCACACCAAACCCACCATTAACCTCATCACCAACCCCTCGTAATACACAACCTTTTATCACCCAACCCGATGAACCTAAGCCAATCCAAGAGACCATCCTCTTGCCAACCGACACACACCCCCCAACTGATACATAACCCAATACCCATATACACCCCCAACCGATACACAAACCACCACCCAAACACAACCCATAACCCAAACTCAACCCCCAATCGAATCAACCACGGTGCAAGCGGACATTCCCTCTTCTTCAAGGCAACCTCCGCAGAGCCTAGTCGATGAAATAATCCAGAACATGGAGTCGCTGAGGAGATGTCCAGAGCTACCACCCAGGGAACCCATAATGATGGAAAATATCCATCAATACTTGTATCACGACCGCGATGAAAGCTTGTCCCTCAATCCTCCAGTTCTTTCACCAGAATCCATGGACCTCCTACATCATCGATTTGTTAGACAAACTACCCAGCCACCACAAGCTGTCTTCTCAAACGATAGGATAAGGAGGGTAATGGATATAAAAATGAGGACCTTCGCCAACAGAGCAATAAGATACATCGAGTACACGGTGGAAAGAGCTCACGATCAGGTCAGCATCTTCAACGACAATGACTTGATCAATCTCAACCCCTACGACTTTATCGAACTTTACGCGTTCACAGCTTAACGACAGATCAAGGAATTAGATTTGGGGTGGCAAATAGAGCGGTTGTAAAGACAATGGAGACCTTGGTGAAGCATCGAGCCAAGAGTGATTTTCAAATTGCACTTCACTTAGGCATCGAAAGACTCTCCTACGCTCCACCAAATGAAGACTTCCCTCGCCTGCAGGAGAAGAGATCTGCCTCAGTCTTAACTTAACCCAAGCTTGGACTTGTCTACAAGAATGAGTTTGGGGTAAAGAAATTCTTCAGACTAACTGAGGCATTCAAGTATTCAACTGATACACTTGAATGGTTTCAGAAAGTCATCAGAGAAAGACTTGGTAGAAATCATGTGCCAAGAGAAGATGGGAATCAACTCATTCATGAGATATCAACAGTCATCGGCTATCGAATACTGCTTCTGCGGTTCTGGAATATATCTCAAGGTAGACCATGATGAGTTGTAAATTTTTTCCTTAATATGATGTCTTTTGCTTTCAGTACTGTAAGAATTCATCATCCAATGGAAATTTGGAATTTGATGTTTTTCTTTAGATTAGTCTTTGTTCTTCGACTCTGTTCATAGATTAGTTTATGTTCTTTCATTACTTAGGGGGAGATTGTTAGACCCCATAATCCATAAAGTGTAAAAGTAATGAAAAACAATAAGTGATGAAGAACTAGAAGACCGATGAAGACATCAAGGAAGAATTGACCAAGTCCGGAGAACAACTAGAGGGTCGATGAACAACCAAAGATGCGATGGAAAGAGCATCTTCATCACCCCTCTGGTCAACAACACTTAGAGTTTTCTTCAACAATTCAACCCGAAGCATACGAAGAAGATATGAAGATAAGGTTGATTCATCATCCCATGAAAGACAACTGGAAATGACAAGTCGAAAGCTGGATTTCAAGTTTATCTTAAAATTATAGCTTATCCATAGTTTAGATAAACWTTATYTGTTAAYAGAAGATTARCTAAATAGTCTCACTAGATAGTTATCTTCTAATTAGCTTACTAGTATAAATAGGTGATTAGGCCTATTGTATTAAATGTCGCTTTTACATTTTTCTTATTAATAAMRTGAAACCTTTGACACTCAAGATTGTTCTTTAATGTTCATAATTTATTCTTGAGTGTTCATCACTTTGTTTATTAAAGCACTATAATTTGGTTATTCTTAACTTGATTATTAGTGTTATTGAGAGATCTGGGATCAACATAAGGAGAGGTGTACCATGGGATAAGGGTGACATATCAAGGTGTTAGACCCCATCTTGTGAAAGTGTAAGCAAGAAGTCTCTTACTCTAGTCAATAGGACTTAGTCTATTGAAGCAGTCTGGACTAAGAGCTCTCATGCAGGAGAGGTCAAGAACCAGAGCTCTTACTCAAAGAGTGAAGGTTTCCTATATACAGAGGCCATGCTCAATATCCGTGGACGATCAAGCCTTATGCGCCAAAAAGTATAAGCGCTTGATGCAAAGCTACATTCCAGACACAGAGCCTCTGCATAGTAGATGCAGAGCCTCTGCATATGCAGAACCTCTGCATAGTACATGTAGAGCTTTTGTATAGTACATGCAGAGCCTCTAGTCTCCTTCTCCCTGGAACGCACATGCAAGTCCAGACATTCTCGCAAGCGTCAAACAGAATCAAGGCGGCTTGACTTAGTCCGCTCCACTTTTCAAAGGAAGTCAAAGATAAGGACGCGGACTCGGCAACTCAGAGATTCAAGCCATATTTATAGCATAGTTGTTTGACTTAGGCGTATATAAGGAGGCTTCCTCCTCAGGTTCAAATTACCTGAGAGTGCCGACTTATATTATAGATTATTTTTTGTGAGAATACATTTAGTTTGAAAGTTATTATTTTCATCTAATAAAAGCATCCGATTATTCAAAGTCTTTTACTGTTCTTATATATATTTTGAATATATCGCTTGATCATACTCAGTTCACTGTTTATACTTCAATCTTATTCTTTATCAACTGTGATTTTCTAAGAATTAAGAGTATCTGGGTTCCAACAATTGATATTAGAGCCTGCTAATCATTCTCATTAATTAGTCGATCGATATCCATCAAGATTCTATTCTTAATTTTTGATTATTCGTTTTAAAAAGGAATTTCATTCTTATTTTTGATCCATTTAAAACGTCTGCTTTTACGTATTCTTGAAATCATTTTTCCCTCACTTATCACTTTCTCGTCAATCTTCTTCTCAAATTTTTAAACAAAAATGTCTAGTCAAACGTGGAACTCCATGTACAGTGCTGGATCTTTGACCAAACCTCCGACTCTCATTAGGGAAAAATATCCCCAATGGAAAATTCGGATGATCAATTTTTACGATGGTCTTGACCTCAAACTTTATGAATCGATTTTAAACGGACCATATGTTCCCACTATAATTATTCCTCGTATTCCTGCTGCTGGCGATACGGTCAAAGTACCTGCCAGGAGAGTACCCAAGCTTCATCGTGAATGAAACGATGAGGACAAATGCCGAGTGGAGGTGGATCAGAAAGCCAAAAGGCTTTTGATCATGACACTCCCAAATGAGATTTTTCAATCTCTTGACGTGTGCGATTCTGCCATGGATCTATGGGATCAATTGGCAAACCAGTTGGAAGGGGGAATAAAGATGAAGAAAAACCGTTGTGCTCAATATTTAAATGAGTACAACAGTTTCCAGGCGCTTCCCGATGAGTCATTAGAACAGACTTATCATAGGTTCAACACACTGATCAACAAGTGTCGCAAGACTTTGGTTCATCAGGTTTTGATTCAAGCTCTGCTTTAGAATAGCTGTGAAAATAATCAGTTAAAACAGAGTCTTGATTTTTATAGCTATCATTTAAGTTTTTATAATCAGACGAAACCTGCATTTTTTCTTTTCTTTGACAATTAAAATCTTCTTGTTGTCTACCTCATCAGAAGATTTTGTAAATTTAATTGAAAACTCGGGTCCACAATCAAGATATTCAAATTTATATAGAGTCGGGGTATAATATAAAGTTTTTCCTAAAAATTTTGGATTTTCGTACCCCAACCCTTCCCGAGGGTTAAAAAATCTTGTTTCAGAGGGTTGTTCTGAAAAATTGTTTGATCAGTCTGCCCTCTCTTATATAAAATTTCTTTTTTACACTTCAGTTTTTCATTTAATTGAATTATTTGTAAATCAAGCTTACTTATTTTAACCACTAGTTCTTCATTAACTAATTCTAACGATTTATACTGTTCCTTGGAATCAGATAACTCGGCTTTTAAGATATTGGATTTTTCATTAAATGTTTTAGATTCAGATGACAAAGATTTTGCCCGGTCCAAGTTTCCAGCATTTTCATCAAATAATTTGATGTATTTTTCTTTTTGCTTTTTTAATTTTATTTCAAAATTATTTGAACGCATTTTTTCTGTTTTTAATTGTTGCTGGAAAGATTGGAGTTTAAGCATCATCTTTTGCATCTGTTTTATGCATGATTTCTCCAATACCTCTTCTTCCATTTCAACACTTTGTTCTGCTCCTTCATCTGAAGAACAATTTTCTGTTCTAGCCATCAAGCATATGTGTGCAAGAGCTTCAGATTCTTCCTCCTCATCGGTTAAATGTAACCAATGATCGTCTTCTGCCATGAGTGCTTTTCCCGCATCTCGTTGTTTAGAGAGAATATATTTGTTTTTCTAATAGTCGGTATTTCTCGTTACCGGCTTTCTGCAATTTACAGCAATATGGCCTAGCTTGCCACAGTTATAGCACTTTGTATGCTCGTCAGCTACGCCTTTGACAAATTTCTTCTTTTCTTCCGGCTTCTTCTCTTACTTCTTCTCAAATCTCTTTTCTTCATATTTCTTTTTCTCACCGAATTTATCTTTAAATTCGTATATCGAGCCGGACGAGAATCTTTGATTGTTCGAGTGCGGTCGTTTCTGAAACTTCTTTTGGAATGCCTTAGTTAGCATCGCCATGGCATGTATGATTTCAGATATTTCAGAATCTGAATCCGAGTTGTTACTTTCTTTACTTGTTGATTCGCTTGACTGGCTGATCTCCTTAACTTGCTTCCCAACCTGCTTTTTCCTTTCTTTTCAGAGACAAAAGCTAAAGGATCAACAACTTCCTTTTTCTTCTTCTTTTAAGAATCTCGGACCTCTAAAACTTCTTCCTCATTCTGTTTTAGAGTTTCATAAACCTCATGTATGTCAATATCAGATAACGATTTGTTGAATCTGATAGGATTAGCATAAGGTTTCCACTCTGGTTGTAGGTCGCTGAGGAATTTAACATTTATCTCTATGACAGTTTTAGAGATTCCGTTCTTAGTCAGCTCATTAAGCAGTCTGGTAAGTCTATCATAAACATTGTCAAGGCTCTCTCCGTCTTTAGCCTTGAATTCTTCATACGCAGATATACAATTAGTAATCTTCAACTGAGTTCCCACTTTGGAACCCAACATCATCTTTTCAATTTGAACCCACATGCTATGACCAGATGATTTATGGCTATCAATACTTGTGTAGATATCGTTGGTTAGTGCTTGCATCATGTAGGACTTGTATAGCACATCTGCATGGGCTCTCTCCTTCTCTTCCGCAGTGTATCTGAATTTTTCTTTAATACCTCTTTGTGTAGGTCTGCCTTCTTCTGGAACAGCAGGTGTCTCTGTATAGAAAACAGCAAGACCTTCCATCAAATATACCATTATCAGATCACCTTCTTTCATTCTCTCAATAAAGTTGTGGAATCTATCCCTCCATTGGTTATAGTCCCTTCTAAACAGAACAAGTGGCTTGGTGTCAGTACCAATAGCCATTGCTTCTCTTGAACTCATTTTCTCAGTTATGTATGATATAAGATCAACTGCAGTTCAAAATTTGTATTAAAGGATTAGGATTCAAAAGTAATTTCAATTAAATCTCAAACAAGGATTTGCACACATTCAAGACTTAGAAAATATAAGCACACAAACTTATCCGGATTAGAAATCCGGTCAAGCTTATCCGGATTTGAAATACGTTCAACAACCTCTGGGGTTTGAAAGCTCCACACATACAGAGTACGTCTATTTCTAGGACAAAGCTCTGTGTGGACTTAAACAAGCACCTCGAGCCTTGTATGAACGTCTTTCGTCTTTTCTCTTATCAAATGGTTTTGAAAAAGGTAAAATCAATACTACTTTGTTCATTAAGAGGTATAAAGGTGAGATGCTTCTAGTCCAGATCTATGTGGATGACATTATCTTTGGTTCAACAAACCAGAGACACTGTGATAAGTTCTCTGCTTTGATGAAGAGCGAGTTTGAAATGAGCATGATGGGAGAATTAACATTCTTGCTCGGCTTGCAAGTAAAACAGAGGGAGGACGGTATCTTTATTAGCCAAGCTAAGTATGTCTTTGACATATTAAAGAAATACCAACTCCATAACTCTTCTACAATGAGAACACCAATTGCAATGGGAACTAAGCTTGACAAAGATCCATCTGGAAAACTGGTGGATGTTAAGACTTACTGTGGAATGATTGGATCACTGTTGTACCTCACGGCTAGTAGGCCAGACATCATGTTTGCTATGTGTCTCTGTGCTAGATATCAAGCAAATCCTAAGGAATATCACTTATCGGCTGTAAAAAGAATCTTTAGATACCTTAAAGGAACTCAATTTATGGGTCTCTGGTATCCAAAGTATTATGGTTCTGATCTTATTGCATACACAAATTCTAATGATGCAGGATGCAAATTTGATCGAAAGAGTACATCAGGGAGTTGCTAGTTACTAGGAGACAAGCTCATAAGTTGGAATTCAAAGAAGTAGAACTGTGTTTCTACTTCCACGGTTGGAATTCAAACAAGTTGTTGTTCCCAAGTGATTTGGATGAAAACTCAACTGAAAGACTATAGCGTTGAGTTTGACAAGATTCCAATTCTGTGTGACTCATAAAGTGCCATCGCAATCATAGCCAATCCTGTGCAGCACTCTAAAACAAAGCACATCGACGTACGCTGCCATTTCATCAAGGACCATGTAGAAAAAGGTACGATTGAAATGTTTTTCGTTAGTACAGATTTACAACTTGCTGACATATTTACAAAAGCTCTTGATGAAAAGAGATTTAACTTTTTAGTTAGTAATTTGGGTATGCACAATCCCTTATGAGCATACTTCTGTTTTTGTTTTAAGTCTCGATCCATAAGACAGAGCCTATTGCTCAAGTATAAGTTGTCTTGTGATACAGAGCCTCTGTACCTTGTTCATCATGCTTGTGCATACTTATCATATATGATCCAAGCATAGTTCAAGGGGGAGAAGATCAAGCAGAGCTAAAGTTGAGGGGGAGCGTTAGATCATGCATCATACAGAGCCTCTGCCTCAAAAAAACTTTTATGATTATAGGACAGAGCCTCTGTATATACTATACAGAGCTTCTGCCTCTAAACATAACAAGTTTGCTAGACAGAGGACATGTATAGTCCAACCATGAACCTCTGTATGAGATGTTAAGGTATGTTATTTTTCTTTTATGTAGTACTCTGGTTTCTTTTTCAAATTCTTTAAACAATCTACACATAGTAACTTTGTATTCCAATACAGAGCTTCTGTCTAATGGTTATTGTTTCTTTTAAACCAGAGTATAAACACTTAGTAAAATTCTTATTAATGTTCTATTTTAAATATATATTTTTTAAAAGGAAGGCGTACAGTTCTTATTTGTTAAATATTTTAATTAGATGTCATTTAACAAAGCGTCACCACCTGTCATTTTAATTTTTCAAAACCGGGAGGTGCCATTTGCAGCTGGCAGGCCATGTGGGAACTCCCCACAGATAGTGAGAAAAATGCTTCAGTTTTCTAACGTTTGGGGGGGGGGGGGCATTTCACTCGAGTACTTTATTTTGTCTCTATTTTAACAAACCCATTTCCTCCAGTTTTTCTTTTACGCTTTCAAAGTATTCAAGAACTCATCGTCTTCAAGCTCTCAAAAACCGCCATTGAAATTTCTCCAAGCTCTCAAATCACTTTCTGCAATCGCAATCTTTGATGAAATCGATCATCTTCGTTCCTCAAGTAAGTAATCAAACCATTTCTCTAGCCCATATTAAAGAATCAAGAACCGATTCTTTCCAAAACCCTAACTGTTCAAAACCCTCTTTTCAAAAAACCTGCAACTATGTCTTCTTCAGACTCAGAGAACTCTTAAACCCACACTACTACCCTCAAGACTGTTGAGGAATTGAGCCAAAATATGGTTCCTCTTCCACTCAAACCCAAAAACCATGCCCTTCAACTCTCTCTAGACAGCTATGACAAAAAATTCCATCCTGTTATAGATATCCTCCAACACCATTTCTTGAACCCTGCCCTGACGAACACTGATGATCTTGTCCCTGAAAGATTCATTCAAGAATTCTAGAAAACTTGCCCAGTTACTGATTCCCAACGAAGGATTGTTGGAGATTTTTATGTGCCATCTATAAAGGAATTCATCAATGTCCGCGTTTCTAGGTCCCTGTTCTCACGAGTTCTACAAATCCTTACAAAGACGGATCTAGGGCTGAGTGAATATGCCCCTCTCCCATCTGGGGATGAAATCATATCATTCTTGAAGTTCTTGGGGTACAACAAAGCCATTCAGTACCCTTCACAATACCACAGACATTACCTGCCCCCAATGTGGAACACCATGTTCACACTGGTGAATCGATCGTTGACTGGGAAGATTGGAAGCTTGGACATGTGCTCCACCAACATCCTCCAGATAAGGTATGGCATCTTCTTCGACTTATCATTGGACTACTCCTAGATCCTCTACATAGAGTTCAAGACCGCTGTCGCCAAAAAGTGCCAAGAGTTGGCTAAAGGGAAGGAATTTACATCGCTCCTGTTTTCTCGCTTTCTGGGTCTTCTTCTAAGACCCGTTATCGACGACAATGACATTGACGTGGGACGTCTACCTGTGCACAAGGTGAATGTGCTCACACACTACAATCCCACCGTCAACGAAGAAGGCTACACTTCAGATAGGCCTATCCAAATGAAGCTCTTAGCCTACATGAAGACGAGGGAGTGAGGAGAGCGTATAGACGTGTATGTGAGGCACTAGAACCAGTGCATCAAACCCCAGCATGCATAAGTACCAACCAAGAGGATGAGGGAACAAAGGACACTCAAGACCTCATGCAGAAGAGGAGTAGGTGGGATTGGAAAAAGAAAGAGAGAAAAAGAGAAAGAGAGAAGAGGAAAAGAAAAAAGAGTGGAGAGAGAGAAAATGAAGAAAGAAGACGAGGATAGAGTTGAACGAGCCAGACTTGAAGAAATTGCTCGTTTGAAAGCAGAGGAGGAGAGAGTGTGGAGAGAAAGACAAACAGAGATTGCTCGTCTCAAGGAACAAGAGAGAATCAGAGCAGAGGAAGAATCCAATCAAGGCTTAGAGCACTTCTCTAGCTCTGATGAAGAAGAAAACCAAGAACATTTTGATGATGTTGCTGGGTCCAATACATCAAGTGAAGAGAGCGAAGAGAGTGAAGATAAATAAGAAGAAGATGAGGAGGGAGGATGTGTAGAAGCTGCTCTGCCTAAGGGCGAGACACAGCAGCCTAGGATGGTGAATAGGCAGATATATTTTTCTAGCCCAACTCCAAGTGCTTCCACATCATCTGACTCCAGTGGTCGAGACACAGAGATCATTGAAACAGAGGTGCACACCTCGAACCCTAACTTGCCAAACCAAACAGAGGTTGCATTTGCCTCTGGTTATATAAGCCAAAGGGGAACCACGTATCAGGGATCACCCTCTCAAAAGGTTGAAACCTTTGAAAGAATAAGTGATATGTCCCCCCATATCACGTCACTATCCCAACCAGAGGAATTCATTTCCTTTGCACCAGTAGTTTCCCCACCTTGTTTAGAGCAAGGTATAGGTGCACAAGACTTGGAGATTTTCGACCAATCTCCTAGTCCACTCGTGGAGGGTCCTCTGGCTGGCTCTGAGCCTACCTTGGATACTCTTCATGATAGAACAACAGTAGTGGACTCTCCTCAAAGAGAGACATAAGGATCTGCTAGAAATCCTTCCTTGACCAACGTCAATCAATTCGAGAAAAAAGGTGTACTTGGAACGAGGACGAAAACTGGCCCATGTATTGAGCTAGAGGTTACCCCAACAGCTTATGTCACAAGGGACGAGTTCTAGTCCTTTGCCACCACTATGATGTGCTCCGTGGAAGAGCTAAAACTCAACATGGCCCGTGCAAAGCCATCACCTTCTGCATATGCTTTGGATAAGATTTGAGCATCCTTAGCAGTATTGAGGGTTGATTCAATGACGAATGCCTCTTGACTTGACACCCTCCAAGAATTGACGGCTAAAAATGCAGAGGCCTTGTAAAAGGTCATAGCATGCATTCAGAGGGATGAAGCTTCCACTTCATCTCATGTAGACTACGTCACCCAGTCAGCCATGAATGCTCTGAGTAACAGACTCCTCCAGAAGGTGGCAAGTTTCACTACAGCTTCAACAGCAAGGCCAAGGAGGCAGCATAATCGATACGATGTTCTCTGGTTGCCGTCAACTATCGCACATACATGGAGATTCAAAGAGTTGGGGACGCCACATAAAAGACCCTCAAACTCTTTGAGGCAAAATCAAATCCATGCCTCAAGAAGAAGAGCAAAGTACAAAGAGGAGAATGGAGCCAACTCCATGTGCCGAGGCATCGAAACGAAGGAGGCTTGATGATGAGGGACTCAGACCTGTCTGGCCCTTAAAATCGTCAAGAGGGGGAGAACCAGTCCACCGTTGCTCCAAGTTTCACACCAAGGACTGCCCCCTCTTCTCCATCTTCCTCTGCCCTAAGCCAGCCAGCGTCAGAATCTTCAAGGTAGAGAGCACAGACAGAGCAAGCGCATGCAGATGTGTTGAGAAAAGGAAAGATGCCCATAACATCACAGGCAGAGCCAGAAGCACAACGAAAAGATGAAGATGTCATCCAGCTCTTAGCTGTATACGTCTCTTCATCTGACTCAAAAGAGGCTATATCTTCCTCAATATAGTATGCCATGGACACTGCTTTTCCATCAACAAGAGGGAAAGAAGAAGAAGAGGTGGTAACAATGAATGTAGCCGATCCATCACTCACGGCCATTCCTGTTGTTGTTCCTGTTGAAGGTGTTACAATATCTGCTCCTCCACCACCAAAAAATACACACAGAGTTAGGGTCCCTACTCAAGGGACCAGAGTAGTCACTCCAGCAATGAGGCGGAGGGTTCCTATCAATCCAAGAAGAGCAGAAGAAGGCGCAAGGAGAAGGCCTTGGAGCACCAAACATCCCTCTGATCGAGTTCAAAAGATCAAGGACAGTATGGAATGCAATGATGAAGCCAACACCCCCTAACAACCCAATTAAGGACAGGCAGATAGCAAAGACACCTACCAGTTTCTTTACAGCCAAAGAGATGAGACACCAGTGATGAAGATCAACCTCCATCCAACAGCCCAAGAGAACATCAGGCAGAGGTTCTTGGATTGGTACACACAACCAATCTATGCAGTCCATTTTGTTGACGACATCAAACAAGTCCTCAACATCAAGAAAAGAACCTTCATGCACAATCAAATCATTTTCCATGAGTATACAGTGGAGAGGTCTCGTGGATAGATTACCTTATTTACAGACTGTGACCTAATAAATCTGAATCCATGGGACCTTCTATCTCTGTATTACTTCACGGACCATAAGAATGATAAGAGGATCAAGTATGTTGTGGCCAACTCTGCAATAAGACAAACTATGATGGACCTACTCGACTTCAGATGCAAGTTTGACCTTCAACTAACTTTGGATCTGGGAGTCGATCAATTGAGCATCACTGCACCAAACAAAGATCTGCAAGGCATCATTAGCATTCCCTCATGGTCAGTCTTGGTGGAACCAGAGATAAGGGTGGTCTTTCGAGATGAACAAGGAAGAAAAATATTTTTTCGAGAAGACCAGCGCTTCAAGTACTCAAATGCTACTATGCACTACATCAGAGATCATCTTTCAAGAAGCAGAGATACTACCCCTGGAGCAAAGGAAAGAGCCAAACTTATTCAAAGGTCAATCCATAATCTGTTGGAGTTTTGAGAACTTCTTAAGAGGTTCATCAAGCTTCAAAACATCTAGACTTTCTTTTGTAAGCATTTTTTATCTTTCAAGCAATGTACTTTCCTTTCAATCGTATTGTACTTTCTAGATAGATAATGTAAAACAGAGGTTCCTTTTAACCTCTGGCTTCGACTACACTTATGTTTTTCAATTCAAGTAAAAGACTGCTTATTTACACTTAGGGGGAGATTGTTAGACCCCATCTTGTAAAAGTGTAAGTAAGAAGTCTCTTACTATAGTCAATAGGACTTAGTCTATTGAAGCGGTCTGGACTAAGAGCTCTAATGCAGAAGAGGCCAAGAACCAGAGCTCTTACTCAAAGAGTGAAGGTTTCCTACATACAGAGCCCGCGCTCAATCTCTGTGGACGATCAAGCCTTATGCGCCAAAAAACATAAGCGCTTGATGCAAAGCTACATTCCACACACAGAGCCTCTGTATAGTACATGCGGATCCTCTGTATATGCAGAACCTCTGCATAGTACATGCAAAGCCTCTTTATAGTTCATGTAGAGCCTCTAGTCTCCTTCTCCATGGAACGAGTGTGCAAGTCCAGACATTCTCGCAAGCGTCAAATAGAATCAAGGCGGCTTGACTTAGTCTGCTCCACTTTTTAAGGGAAGTCAAAGATAAGGATGCAGACTCGGAAACTCAGAGATTCAAGCCATATTTATAGCATAGTTGTTTGACTTAGGCGTATATAAGGAGGCTTCTTCCTCAGGTTCAAATTACCTGAGAGTGCCGACTTATATTATAGCTTATTTTCTGTGAAAATACATTTAGTTTGAAAGTTATTATTTTCATCTAATAAAAGCATCTAATTATTCAAAGTCTTTTACTGTTCTTATATGTATTTTGAATATATCGCTTGATCATTCTCAATTCACTGTTTATACTTCAATCTTGTTCTTTATCAACTATGATTTTTTGAGAATTAAGAGTATCTGGGTTCCAACACAAGGAAAGATGTACAATTGGATAAGGGTGACATTTGTGGGTATGGTTACTATTATAACTCTTGTTGTTATATCAGTAAGACGCGATAATTCTGAGTCAACATTTATTTGTGACTTGAAGACTTGGAAAGATTGCTCTTATTGAAATAATAACAACAATGTTATTGAGAAGGAGAAAACGACTTATAGCCAGAGGCAATAATTGTCGTGATTTCAGTTAAAAATATTGTTAATATTGTTGTTGGAAACCGAACATTTTGACTTATAATTGAGTAAAGGACCAAGTGTTTGATAAGACCCAGAGGGGCTCTGGTGGGTCTTTGAGAAGGATCAGAGGGCCTTTGGTCGTTTGAAAATCTTATAAAGTAATTTCGGGATTGTTTTGACCCAGAGGCTCTGTATGTACTATACAGAGGCTCTGTATCAGGAAAGTTGTGTGTACGAGCTTTTTACCCAAGCTCTGTATCTGAGCTCTGTGTCTAAATTATATCTTTTAAACTCTTAATCTTATTGTCACTATAAGTTTTACCTATTTTAATATCATTTACAAATGTAATAAAGAACCATAGGAGTTCTGGATATACCATTATTATTCTTTTCTTTCATTTAATTTTGGTCTAGACTAATCAGAGGCTCTGGTCGTCCAGAAGGCCTCTGGATGATTTAAGTTTCGTCTATTTTCTGGAATGTGAATTCAGAGGCTCTTGTCAACCAGAATAACTCTGGTATAAAAGGGCTCTGGTCCTTAAGAGCCAGAGGACCTCTGGTTCTTAAGAGCCAGAGGACCTCTGGTTCTTAAGAGCCAGAGGAGCTCTGGTTCGTTGAGCCAAAGGAGTTTGGGGGTTTTGTGCTTAGTAAGTATTGAGGATTCTAAGGAGTGCGTGTAGAGTATCTGTTTGTTTTCATACTTTGGGTAGCAAACTAATTTGCAACTTTGTTGAAATATATTTATGTATATTTGCAATAATGATTTTAACAGGTTTTGGTGATCTTTACCCTGTAATTGCAAAGAAAAGTTATCTCACTAGACCACCTAGTCTAACCCTCATTTTTTTTTAAAATATGCATTGCGGGATCAGCTGGGTCTCAGGATAATAAGGGATGGGGAAAATATGATTATTTTCCTATTATACTTATCTGTTGTTTTGAAGATCAACATGTTGATTGATGTATTTTGAAGATACATGTTGTTATACATGTGATAGTACAAGAACATTTTTTTTTGGAATTTTTGTGTTGTAAATTCTATATATAAGTTTCATGTACTAGTGGGACCTTTGTGGTGTAAATTGTATTTCTTTTATATGAAGTACATGTTATATGCAAAAGTGGAAATTGGGGGTGTTACATAAGATCTCCACTCCCTCTGTTGTTCGAACACTACAACCATTGGCCTTAAAATGACCTCAAGGTTCCTATCACAGAACTGACTAATGTTGAAGAGGTTGTGTTCAAGGCCTTCTGCGTAAGACACCTTCTTGATCGTATGATTCCCTTGGATAATGTCTCTATAGCCCATGATCGGTGAAAACTGATCATTACTAAACCTTACTGTCCCACCCTACTTTTCCACAAAATTTGATAGTATCTGTTTTTCTCCCGGTCATGGGTTTTGAACATCCTAAGTCGAGATACCACACATGACTGTTCTGCAAAACAAAGTGGATTTAGTTTCCCATTTGAATATGGGTCCTTTCTTGTTAGATTTAGGTTGGGGTGGTTTTGGTTACCAGACTTGAGGTTTAGGCTTATAATATTTTGAAACATGATACGTGCCAAACCAATTATAAGTATAATTACTATCGACAAAGTCATTCAAACCACAAGTAGAACAACATATCTTATTATGAGACAAATCAATTAAATGCTTTACTGAATAAACTTTTAGCAGAAATTTAATGCTTTTAGCAAAAGCATCACAATCGTCTTGAACATCATAAGAAAAATTGTTCTTTCTAGCATTAGGAAAGGATTAAATGACTTTACTCTCTCAATGTCTTCTAGAGATTTCTTCACCCTCCAAAATCTAAGACATCAGAAAAGCCAGAATCAAAAGATTGAGACTTACAAGCATTTTTGGGAGGAAACTTTTCAGTTCTTAAATATCTGTTTCTAAGAGTTAGTTTTAGGTTTACCTTTGGAGTAATAGTATTCTTAGGAACTAGTTTAGATCTTTTACCTTTATAAAATGTAACTGGAATTTCCTTCTGTTTTCCTTTTAACTTCATAACATCAACAAAAACCTTTTCTTTAGGAGTGAAGTCAAACTTATCAATTTCTTCGTTTGAACACTCATCGGAATTCATGTAGGTAGAAAAATCCATTTCATCAAAACATTTTTAAAATATCATCTGAAGTGTTTGAGGCAGAAGTTGATGGCATATCCGAATTTGTAAGATCCCAAATTGACAACAATTGAGAAAACTCCATAGAGACGTAGATATTCAAGATTCAGATTGAGATTAGAGAAAGATTATAAACATGAACTCTTAGAACCCCACTTGTAAAAGTGTATGTAAGAATTCTCTTGCTCTAATCAATTAAGACTAAGTCATTTGAAGCAGTCTGGACCAAGAGCTCTTATGTAGAAGATACTAAAAGACAGAGCTCCTACTCAAAGAGCTAAGTGTCTCACATACACAGCTCGTGCTCAACCCAAAGGAATATCAAGGCTTAAGCGTCAAAAAGCTTAAGTACATGATGCAGAGCAACATTCAAGGCACAGAGCCTCTGAGTCTCCTACTCCCTTGGTTTGAGCACTTTGTTAGATTTATCCATAAGACTCCTAACACAATCTATCATGTTAACTCAATATGCTCCACTTTTCGAAGAACGTGAAGGCTAAGAACGTTGAACAAGAAGTTAAAGCCTCAAGCCTAGAATTTAGGAGATTCTGTTTAGCATAGTCGTATAAAAATAGGCATTCTTCTCAGGTTATAATTTACCTGTTAGATTGCCAAATTAGACTACACTCCATAATAGAATGTTCTTGTGAGAATACTGTTAGATAGAGAGTTTATTGTTTTATACTCGAAATCTAATATAGCTTCCGACTTATTCCAGATCTTTTTTCATTCTTATTATCGTCTTGAATAATTTTGTTAAACCACTTTCAATTACACAGTTTTGTTTCCATTCAATCTCTGATTTTACTGTGTTTCTTGATACTTAAGAGGAATCTAGGTTCCTATAATTGGTATCAGAGCCTGCTAATCAAATCATTTGATTAGTCGATCTATATCCAATAAGAATAGTCCACTTTTTTTGGTTATTTGTTTTTAAAGCGCGTTCCATTCTGATCTTAGATCAATTCTTTTAAAAACTTTTGCTTTAAGTATTATCCGAAACTGCAAGTTTCAGCAGCTCAAATTTTTCAACTTCCTGTTAAATATCTTTCCAAAACTTTTTTGAAATGTCTAATCAATCTTGGAACTCCATGTATAGTGCTAGTTCCTTCACAAAACCTCCTACTCTCATTAGGGATTAATATCCTCAATGGAAGATTAGGACGATAAACTTCTATGAAGGTCTAGTCCTTGAACTGTATGAATCTATTCTCAACGGTCCTTATGTGCCCACGACCCTAATTCCTAGGGTTCTAGCTGCTAGAGACACCGTTGAAATACCTGCAAGACGTGTTCCCGAAATCTAAAGAGATTAGTGTGATAACCGGTAATTAATGTGTGATTATTTGATAATTGATTACGTGATAGCATGATAAATTTGTTATATTTGATCATGCTAGTGTGTGTGAAAATTTTGTGCATAATGTAGATACATGTATGAGGTAATGAGTATGTGAAAGTGCATAAGTATGCATTATATATATATATATATATACATACATACATGTTATATGGATGCATGATTATGTGAGGTAAATGTGTGTATGTGGGGAGGGGGCTGTGTAGCCGACCTTCCTGTTTTAGAAAGGTATAAAAGGGAGGGCTTAGTCTCCATTTATCCTCTTCTTTCCATTTTAAAAGTTTGAGCGATGTACAAAGTGAAGTGTTGACCGAATTATTCCTGGATTAAAGATCAAATTGACTTCGAGTATTTGGTTTCAAAAGAATTTCAAGGTGAGTGATTCTTACTACTTTTAAAAGTTCTTCATAGTTGTATAAATTGATTTAACTTTACTTTTGAATTAAAAAAGTTATTCGTTGAAGTGTTGTCCAGATTAAGTCTTAAATCGGACAAGTGCCAAGCGATTTAGCTATAAATCGGATAAGGGTTGGGCGATTTAAGCCCTAAACCGGTTAAGGCTTAAGCGATTCATAAATAAACCGCTTGGTAAGTTGTCTGGATCAAACCTAAACCGATCAAAAGTTAAGCGGTTTAGTCTTAAGACTGGACAAGTGTTGAGCGATTTATGATCTATGGGTTTATATTTTGAATGGAGAAGTATGAATACGACCAGGTGTTAACCGGATTATTTTTAATCCGACAAGCCTTGGGCGATGTGTTGTCCGAATTTGTAAATCGGCCAAGACTTGACCGGAGATGAAGTCCGGCGAAGTCTATGTTGACCGGATTCGTATTATGACTTGTGCATGGTTTATATATATACATAATTTTTGTTTATATATATATATAAAATGGGAAGTTTGATAAAGATGATTTTGAACTAGTAATTCCTTTGACTGCGGTCTAAATGGAATTGTTTTGTGAAATATTTTGCTGAGGAAATAAGGGTGGCATATCAAGGAGAGGTGTACCATGGGATAAGGGTGGCATATCAAGGAGAGGTGTACCATGGAATAAGGGTGGCATATCAAGGAGAGGTGTACATTTGGATATAAGGGTGGCAATTGTATGTGTGTGTTATATAATATAACTCTTACTATTATATCATTTAAAATTATCGTGGTCTGGAATCTTTATTTCTTTGTGATTTAAATGTTTAAGATTTGGGGTTTTTATTGGAAATCATAGTCTGGATGTTATTAAGGAAGAAATAACAGGTCTGGCCTGAAACTTTGAATAAACTTTGTCTTAGTGGAAAAAGGTTTAAAAGTGGCATTATGCTATTTGGTTAGTATAACCTGTCTGGATTTGATGTAATGTTTACAAGCAAAGATTATTGGCTTGAAAGGTGAAAGGTATTGATATTGTGTTCTCACTTGTTCATATATTTGTTATATATATATATATATATGAAAAGTTGTTTTTGTATAAAGGTTTTGGTGATTATCACCCTGCAAGAACATGAATATGGTAACTCACTAGACCTTTCGGTCTAACCCTCGTTTTGTGATTTTAAATATGTATTGCAGGAGGTACGGATGATAAGGGAAAGGAGAAAATGTGATATTTTCCTATATGCATTTCTACATGAAGAATTGTCTATGATGTATAGTTTTGATTGATGAACGTTGATTAGTACAAGAAATGTATTTTGAATTTTTGAGACATGTATTATGTATGGTAAATTCTTGTACTAAGGGACCTGAATGGTATATAAACATGTATTTCTTCCGTATGAAGTATGTGTTACATGCAATGTGTTGTATGGGGTGTTACAATTGGGATGATGAAGACAAAAGACGGGTGGAAGTCGATCAAAAAGCCAAAAGGCTTTTGATAATGGCCCTTCCAAACTAGATCTTTCAATCTCTGGATGCATGTGAATCTGCCAAGGATTTGTGGGATCAGTTGGCAAACCAACTTGAAGGGGGAATTAAGATGAAGAAGAACAGACGTGCTCAGTGTCTAAATGAGTACAATAGCTTTCAGCCCTCCCCGATAAGTCTCTCGAGCAGACTTATCATCGTTTCAACATACTAATCAATAAGTGCAAAAAGTGCGATGTGATTAGAACTCAAGAAGAGAATAATATGCTCTTCTTGAAAAGGTTGAATAACGAATGGGGAAATCTGTCAATATCCTACAAGCAAATCAGGATTTGGAACAATGGAAGTTGCATGACGTATACGGCACCCTGCAGGCATAAGAACAAGAGGTGCAGAAGAACAAGGTCGCTCTGGGTGGACCTCTAGCTCTTGTCTCTGACTCCAAAAAGACTGGATCTAGCCAACCATCTAGAGAAAGAAGATTGAAAGAAGATAGAAGAAGAAGGAATAAAGCACTGGTGATAGAGAGTGATGATGAAGACAGAGCATCAAGCTCTGTAGATGACGACATTGGTGCCTTTGCACAATCCTTGGCTCTTATCACCAAGGAGTTTCAGAGGAAGTTTCGGAAGAAGGTATTTCACAAGAAAGGAAGCAGAAGTGATCGAGGAAAAGATAGAAGGTACGAGCGAAAGAACCCTCCTTCTCAATTTATCAAGAAGGAGGAAGAACAACCTGATAAGAAGAAGCATGTAGTTCAATGCTTCAGATGTGGAAGAATGGGCCACTACTCAAAGGAGTGCAAAGGCCCTATGCTCAAAGACGAATTGTACTACAAAAATAAGTACAAGTACAATCGGCCCAAGAGGAGTCTCATGGCCGAACAAGAGAACTGGGTCTCTATTGATGACGATGCAGAAGAGTCTGCATCCGGCTCCACCTCTCAGGTATACTCTACTTCTGGCTATTCCCATTCTAAACTAGATCAAAGCATTTCTTTTTTAACTCAAGATTTTGTAAAACTACAACAAGAACTCTCTGACGAAAAAGCAAAAAGAAAATCTTTAGAAAAGGGAAATAATTTATTTGAACATGAAACAGAGATTTTGTCTGTAGAAAAGGAGGAGCTTTCTGTGGAGAAAGATTAAATTTTAAAAACCAAACTCTCCATAGAAAATAGTTTAAAAACAGAGTGCTCAGAGATGAAAAAGGCTATTCAGAAAAAGGACAAGGAAATGATAGAGAAAGAATGTGATAGATTAAATTCTCTAGCCTTGGAAAATTATTTTCAAAAAGAAAGTGAATTCTTACACCAGAGCTTACAAAGATAAGAGTTCTTAATTAAAAAGTATCAAGATGTTCAACAGGTGTACGAAAAGATAATTTCTCAACAGGATAAAGCCGGAATAGTTTATACAGACCTAGACCTCACCTGGAAGAAGAAACCTAATCTTGAGCCTGTGTTTCGTTTAAGGGCAGAACAAAAACCCGATTTTCCGGTTCTGCGTAAAAACTCATCGTCCAAAAGAGTTAAACTTGAATATTGGGCCAGAGCGCAAAAGCTCAAGTTTCAAAACATCTCTTATTTTTCTAAAAGTATGCATCTAGTTGATTTAAAAAGCATATAGAAGACAAAAGAAATTTTTTGTTTTGGTTAGGGGTGAGCAGCGGAACTGGGTACCCGACTATGGAACCGGAACCGCCTTGGAACTGCCGATATGAGTGGTTCCAGTTCCGGTTCCTAAAATACGAAACCGATTGTGAATGGTTCCGGTTCCGGTTCTCAATTTTTCGGAACCGTTACCCGCCGGGTACCCGGTATTTTTCAAGTAAAAAATAATTATTATTTTTTAATACCAAATTTATATTAGGTTTACATTTTGAAAGCACGTCGTCATCTTCATTATTCATCTAAATTCTCCATATAAAATGATTCGTATTTTTTCAAATTATGTATTCACTTGGATTCATAGTATGTAATCGTTAAACTTTGAACATTTACCATTATAGTATGTAATCGTTAAACTTTGAATATTTTCTATTAATCTATTATGGTTTGTAATCGTTAAACAATATTTGTAACAATTATTCTGTATAATTTGTATTCTTGCTTATTTATTTAGTGTTTTGACAATGTTTTATTTTTTATTTCTAAATAATAAAATTTTAATATTTTAGGAAGCGGGTACCCGGAACCAGAACCGGTTCCGGTTCCGGTTCCAAAAATTTAAGAACCGCTCTAACCGGTTCCGGTTCCGGTTCCAATATCTCAAGAACCACCGGTTCCGGTTCCGGTTCCAATATCTCAAGAACCGCCTGTTCCGGTTCCGGTTCCGGTTCCTGTCAAAAAGGGCGGGTACCCGCCTATGCTCACCCCTAGTTTTGGTACCCATAATCCTGAGCATTTGAAATTAAATGGTGATGAAATTAAAACTGAACCAGAAGAGACCAAGAGTGCATCGAAAGATGATTTTTTCAAATATTTGGATCCAAAGTTGATGGATGAATTTACAGAGAAGGTGAGACAAGTCTTTGAGCAAGATCTGCTTGAGGCCTTGAATCAGCCCTCTGTATCTCATGCAAACAATTCAGAGAGTAATTCCACATAAACTTTTGAAAGCTCCTCATTGACGCCACAGAAGGACGAAGGCATTGATGCATGTCTACGGAAATCTCATCATCTCAATGAAATCTCTACAACTCAAAATCCACGCAAGGATTTTCTTGACTCTGAATCTGAATCAGAGGTAGACTCGAGTACAGATTAGATTGAGAAAGAGATAGTGAAACCAAGACCAGAAGTTAATAAACTTCAAAATAGGATATCAAATAAATCTGTTCCAGCAATGGAGGAGAGGAAAAAGATTCCCATGTGTCCTGATTTCGTGGACATGTGTTTTAAAGCCAAGTGTTCTCTTGAGCTTGAGAAGGAAAACAAGGCTAAGAAATCCAAATCTACCACATCTGCATCTAACTTTCCGAAGTCTAAATTTCAAAAACCAATAAAGTTCACTCCGGAATAGAAAGGAAAGTCCACTTCTAACTCCAAATTAAATTCCCCTATTTTAGAGAGGCCTCTGAAGGCCAAAGAAGTAAAAGGGGAGAAAGACAGACCAGAGAAGACAAATGCCAATTTAAATAAACAATCGAAACTAGATAGGGAGTTCTTTCGAACAAACAATGCTAGGAACGGTTGTAATAATATGTTTTATGAATCCAATTAATCATTTTGTCATCAAAATTGTGTTCATACTTGCAAATGTCTTTCTCTGCTGCGACAATTAAAGCAACACCTTTCTAGCCTTAATTGCATTCTCTCTGGGTCATCAATGAATAAATCCAAAAGTACCCAGAATAAGAAAACTCCTAAGGCTAAATCTGGCAAGCCAGACCGCAAGTCTGGAAAATCAGGTGTTGAGGCAGACCCTTCCCCTAAACCAAAAGTCGAGACTCCAAAGCCTAATCATCAAGGACCCATCATGAAATAGGTACCTAAATCCTTATAATTTGTTTTGCAGAAGCCGCATGTGGATATCTGGTACCTTGACTGCGGATGCGCAAGACACATGACCGACAACAAAGAGTTACTCTCCTCATTTAGAGACAAAGCTGGAGGACGAGTGACTTTTGGGGATAATATGCAAGGAGAAATCACAGGCTATAGAGATCTTCATCAAGGTAAGGTTTCTGTCTCTAGAGTTTCTTATCTTTTGGGCTTAAGCATAAGCTTCTGACCATAAGTCAACTCTGTGATTCTGGCTATAATGTCAAGTTCCAAAAGGAATCTTGTTCAATATTGTCAGAATCAGGTCAAGAGTTGCTAAGAGCCAATCGTAAGGGTAATTTGTACCTTATGAACTTCTTACCTAGAGATAACTCAAAGACTCTTTGTCTCATATCTCGCAAATGTGAAAAAGCATGGCTCTGGCATCACAAGCTGTCTCGCTTATATTTTCAAAATATAGAGAACCTTGTGAAAAACAAATTGGTTGACAGACGACCAATTATAAAGTTCGAAAAGGACCATCTTTGTCCCTCCTACGAAATAAGAAAACACAAAAGAGCATCCCATAAGGCTAAAACAGACGTGTCTTGCATCAGACCTTTGCATATGCTTCATGTGGACCTCTACGGTCCAATCTCTATGCATAATCTGTCTGGCAAGAAGTATAATGTAGTGCTTATTGATGAATTTACAAGATATACATGGATTGAGTTTGTAAGACAGAAGTCAGATCTCCCAGATCTGCTGATCAATCTAATGATTAAGATTCAAGTCCTTCTACAGAGCAGAATTCAAAAGTTGAGAAGTGATAATGTTACAAAGTTGAAGAATGCAAAAATCGACGCGTAACTTGACAAAGAGGGAATCTCTCAGAACTTCTCTACTGCAAGAACTCCACAACATAATGGTGTTGTAGAAAGGAAAAATTGGACGTTGGTTGAAGTTGCAAGAACAATGCTTGCAGACTCTGGTCTTCCAACCCATTTTTTGGGCAGAATCAATCTCAACCGCGTGCTTTACCCAAAATAGAGAAATTGTGGTTAAGAGACATATGAAGACTCCTTATGAACTCATTAACCAAATGATTGTGATCATCTTGGAAAGTTCGACAAGAAGGTTGATGAAGGCAAGTTTTTTGGATACTCCACACACTCCAAGGCCTATAGAGTCTTTAATCTACAAACCAAGATGGTCATGGAGAGCATCAATGTATCGTTCGAGGATAAAAAAACAAGAGACTTCAAAGTACTTCAGCTCTGGACTCAATCATAACTTTACGACTTCCAATTCTCTATCGAAGTCAAGGGAATTGGAACTCAGGCAACATCTCTGAATGTGCACCCGGAGATGACTTTACACATGTTCAAGGAGAGCCATAGACTTCAAGTACATCCATCTCTGGTCCTTCTAACACCTCTGCTTCCTCTAGTGATCAATCTAATCCACAACCAGATCCTTCAATATCTGGATCAGAGCCTAGTCCTTTAGAGCCAGAGAACATTACCTTTGTCTCTGAACCTGGTTCCACTATACCATCATCCGAGGGGGAGCAAGCAAAGCCATCATCACCTACTATGAGCCAAATGCCAAACATACCAGAGGAGCAATATGCTACGACTCCAACGTCTGTACAAGCTCCTATGACAAGATGGAAAAAAGACCATCCCCTTCATAAAATTATTGGTGAACATTTAAGTGGAGTAAAGACAAGAGCTGCCACAACCAATGAATGTTTATTTGTAAACTTTCTAAGCATGGTAGAGCCCAAGAAAGTTCATGAGGCCCTACAAGACCCTAATTAGGTCGATGCCATGCAAAAAGAGCTCCAACAATTCAAAAGAAACAAGGTATGGACTCTTGTTCCTTTACCAAAGGATAAAATTGCTATTGGTACTAAGTGGGTTTTCAGGAACAAGAAGGATGTGGATGGTATAGTAATAAGAAACAAAGCTAGACTCGTAGCCAAAGGCTACTGCCAAGAAGAAGGTATAGACTATTACGAGACCTTTGCGCTAGTTGCAAGGCTAGAAGCTATACGCTTATTCCTAGCTTTCTCTGCACATAAAGGATTCTGAGTCTATCAAATGGACATTAAGTCAGCCTTTCTGGTTGGCAAGCTAAAGAAGGAAGTCTATGTACAGCAACCTCCGGGGTTTGAAAGTTCCATACGACCAGAGTATGTCTACTTCTTAGACGAAGCTCTGTATGGACTCAAACAAGCTATAAGAGCCTGATATGAACGTCTTTCGTCTTTTCTTCTATCAAATGGTTTCAAAAAAGGTAAAATCGATACCACTTTTTTCATAAAAGGGCATAAAGGTGAGATGCTTCTAGTCCAGATATACGTGGACGATATTATATTTGGTTCAACGAACTAGAGGCACTGTGATAAGTTCTCTGTGTTAATGAAGAGTGAGTTTGAAATGAGCATGATGGGAGAATTAACGTTCTTCCTTGGGCTACAAGTAAAACAAAAGGAAATGGTATCTTAATTAACCAAGCTAAGTATGTCTCTGACATCTTGAAGAAGTACCAACCTCACAACTCTTCCACCATGAGAACACCAATTGCAACGGGGACTAAGCTTGACACGATCCATCTGGAAAACCGGTCGATGTCAAGACTTACCGTGAAATTATTGGATCACTCTTGTACCTCATGGCTAGTCGACCAGATATAATGTTTGCCACTTGTCCCTGTGATAGGTACCATGCAAATCCTAAGAAATCCCACCTCTCTGCTGTCAAAAGAATCTTTCGATACTAAAAGGGACTCAATACTTGGGTCTCTGGTATCCTAAGCATTCTGGCTTTGATCTTATCGCGTATACATATTTTGATCACGTTGGGTGCAAACTCAATCGAAAGAGTACATCTGGAAGCTTTCAACTGCTTGGCAACAAGCTCATAAGTTGGACATCCAAGAAGCAGAACTGCATATCTACTTCTACTGCGGAAGCAGAGTATGTAGCCATAACAAGCTGCTGTTCTCAAGTGATTTGAATGTAGACTCAACTCAAAGATTACGGCATTGAGTTTGACAAAATCTCCATCGTATGTGACTCTGAACGTGCAATAGCCATCACGGCCAATCTAGTATAACACTCTAAGACAAAGCACATCGATGTTCGATACCATTTCATTAAAGACCATGTAGAGAAAGGTACGATCGAAATGTTCTTTATTCATACAGATCACCAACTTGCAGACATATTCACCAAGGTTCTCGATGAAAAGAGATTCAAGTTCTTGGTCAGCAAGTTGGGTATGCTCAATCTTCAATAATAATTCAGAGCCTCTGCATACACGTTGAGCATATCTCTGTTTCATATTTCTTTGAAGTCCATAAAACAGAGCATCTTCATATACTATGAAAAGTCTCTTACTTGAATCTATTGACTTGTTGTCATATAGAGACTCTATACCTTGTTCTATCGCTAGTACACTTCTTATAATCTTTGATCCAAGCATAGTTCAAGGGGGAGGAACACATATGGCCCAATTCAAGGGGGAGCCTCGGATTGCCAACCATACAAAACCTATGTATGTACTATACAGAGCTTCTGTCTCATCAAACTTCCAATTTGAAGATATAAACCCTATATAGTCCAAACATGAGCCTTTGTATTTACTCCAAAGGTATGTAATTTTTTTCTTCTCAAACCATACTCTGGTCTCGTCTTTCTTATTTTCTTGAACAAACCCAAGTTTCATGTACAAAGCCTCTGTATATACTATACAGAGTTTCTGTCTCCAGAAACTTGAATTCATGAATATAGCACTCTTGAGAGCTCTAGCTTCGGTATGTACTATAAAGAGCTTCTATCCCTAGAACCTTGACTTCTCATAATCTTGATGTATTTAAAATCCTAAGTCTAGGGCATAGAGCTCCTGTATGTTCTATACAGAGACTCTGACCTACGGAATTTAGTATCTCAATATGTGAAATGCATGTCTTCATGAAAAATCAAGCTTCTGATACAGAGCTTCTACATATACTATTGAGAGACTTTGTCTCGAGAAATTAGGTATATTCTTCTTCTATGAACCAGAGTATATTTCTTTTCTTTTTCTTTCTCTGAAATGTTATGTTCAAGACAGAGGTTTTTTTTCACTCTTTTCAAACACTGTGGTTGATAAACACATGTCATTTTTTTAAACGAATGTGTATTTAAAGATTTAAATAAGGGAGGCGGGACGTACAGCCTGTCAAGCCACGTGGCTTCACCCCACAGGCTCTGCCAAGAAAATCTTTCAGTTTTTTATGCTTCGGGAAAATAATCACTCGAGTACTCTAAAGGAAATCCCTTATTTAAATGAGTTATTATCCCCGAGTTCAAATTTTCTTTACGCCTTCCAAATTTTCAAAGTTGCTCTCAAAAGAATCCTCTCAAGAACTGTCAAGAACTTCAAGAACTTCATTAAAGAATACCCACCTACAGTACCTGCAAAATCTGTTCTTCAACCAATCTCAAGATTTCAAGTAAGTTCTTCGCAAAACCACCAGTTCTTAAAACCCTAAAAGAAAGACGAATCAAGAATATTACTGTAAACCTTAAAACTTCTTCCTAAAACCATGAACAGTCATCTTCAACCCCTTCTCCAAGAAACCTGCAAATATGTCTTCCTCAAAATGGAACAACTCATAAACCAACCCCACCACTCTCAAATCCATCGAGGGAACGAACCAAAATGTCATACCCCTTCCCCTGAAACCAAACAACCACTCTCTATACCTGATCTTGGATAGCTTCGATTCCAAGTATCACCCTATTGTTGACATTCTCCATCACCACTTTCTCAACCTTGCCCTCACCAATACCGATGACGCCATTCCTGAGTGCTTCATTCAGGAATACTAACAATCCTGCGACATAACTTACTCTCAACGATGGATCATCGATGAGTTTTATCTCCCTGCAAGCAAAGAGTACGTCAGCGTACGCATTTCAAGGTCGCTGTTTTCTTGCGTCCTTCCACTACCCACCAAGACTGGTCTTGGTTAGAACGAGTACGCACCTCTCCCAACCAAGGATGAGTTTGTCGCCTTCCTGAAGATGCTGGGCTACAACCAGCAAATACGGTAGCCGTCTCAATACCGTCGCCAGTTTTTGCCCCCAATGTGGAACATATTGTTCACATTGGTTAACTGCTCACACACGGGCAAGATAGGGAGTCTTGACATGTGCTAAACAAAATTCTGCAGATAGTCTACGAGATCTTCTTTGACCTCACACTTGACTACTTCCTGATTTCTGTACACGGAGTTCAAGGCAGCTGTGGCCAAGAAGATCCTTGATGTCTCAAAGGGAAAGGATCTACCAGCTCTGCTCTTCCCACACTTTCTAGGTCTTCTTCTAAGGCCTAGTCATGAAGAGCAGAACATCGACATCGTGGGCCATTCTGTGCACATGGTTCATGTGTTGCCGACATACAAGCTAACTGTGCACAAGGATGGCTATCCAGCTGAGCGACCAATTCCAACAAAATTGGTCACTTACATGAAGACGGGGAGTACAAAGAGCTTACAAACATGTATACGAGGCACTAAAACTAGTGCCTAGAACCTTGACACGCATAGGGATAACCCAAGAGGGAGAAGAGGCCAACAGACCTTTAACTAAGAGGGAACGTCAGAAGAGAGAGAGAGAGAGAGAGAGAGAGAGAGAGAGGTGAAGAGAAAGAGGCATGAAGCTCAGTCACAAAACAGGCGTTTAACACTTGAAGAGGCAACCAAGAAGGCTAAGGCTTCCCAAATACATAAGGAGAAGGAGGAAAAGGAAAAGAGGATGAGGGAAGAGAGGGAAAAGAGAGAACAACTAGAGAGAGCAAAGAGGGAGGAGGAAGAGAAGAAGAAGAGAGAGGAGGCTCTGCATCACCAAAAAGAACGCTCTTCAAGTTCTAACGTAGATGCCTCAGAGGAAGAGGAGGAAAGAGTGATGAGGAGAGCTCATCTTCAGAGAGCTCTGAAGGCGATGAGGGAGATGAGAGAGGAGAGGGAGGCGCTGCCCTAGCTCAGGAAGATCCAGAGCAGGATATGACTCAAAATAGGAAACACTTATATTCCTAGCCCAACTCCTAGTGCATCCACACAACCTAATCCAATTGGTCGAGCAACACGGGTCATTGAAATAGAGGCGCACACCTCGAACCCTCACCAGCCAAACCAGCCAGAGGTCGCATCTGCCTCTGGCCATATAAACCAAAGGGAATTTACATCCCAGAACTCATCCTCTCAAAAGGGTGATTTCTTTGAACAGATAAGTGGCATGTCTCCCCTACAGAGAAATTTGTTTCCTCTACACTAGCTACTTCCCAACCTTGTTCAGAGCAAGGTCTAGGTACACACGACTTAGAGACTCTCGACAAGTCTCTAAGTGCACTCAACAAAGGCTCTTCATTAGACTCTAAATCTGGTGAGGAAATCCCTCTTGATAGAATAGTTGTAGTTCTTTCTCCTTCATGAGGGACACAAGGATCGACAATAAATCCTTCCTCGACCAACGTCAATCAAGTCATGAAAGAAGGTGTCCTAGGAATAAGGACTGACTTTGGCCCATGTGTTGAGCCAGAGGTTACCACTACAACATGTCACAAGGAACGAGTTCCAGTCCTTTTGCCACCTCTGTGTTGTGCTCTTTGGAAGAGCTAAAGCTCAACTTGGCCCTTGCGGACCCATCCCCCTCTGCACTTGCTTTGGATGAAGTTCGATCAACCATTTCAGTATTGAGAGCTGAGTCCTTGACGAATACTTCTCGTCTCGAACAACTTCAGGAATTGACAGTAATAAACGCAGAGACCCTACAAAGGGTTTTTGCTCATATCCAGAGGGATGCGGGCTCTAGGTGATCGCCCTGATCATCCCTACCTATTATATCACCCAGACAGAGATGCGGGCTCTAGGTGATCGCCTACTTCAAAGGGTGGCCGATTTCACCTCGGACTTCAACAATACGGCGAAGCAAGCCACTACAGAAATGCGACACCCCCTAGCAGCATTCAAGTTTTGATCCAACATTGAAATCAATAAGGCCACTCAGGCAGCGGCTAACATCATGGAGCTGATCGATGAAAAGGTTAAATCCATGGATCCCATGGAAGTGCAAAAGCCAAAGCGCAAATCTGTCAAGCACCATCTCTACCTGTGGTGAATCGTCAAAAAAGCGAAGGCTTGACAATAATGAGGACCCAGATCAGTCTGGTCCTCAAAATCGTCAAGAGAGAGAGAAACTGTCGTATGTAGCACAAATTGGCTACTCCTTCAGCTGCTCCCTCTGCCTCCACTCAATAAATGCAAGCCCATGCAATATCAAGTCAAACAACAAAGGCATTGCATGAACAAGATGCGGTCACAAGAAAAGAACACATGGCAGCAGAACCAGAGGTAGCTGCACAGGCAGAGCCGACGCTTGATGAAGAGGATGCAATCAAACTTCTTTCCATCTATGCCTCTTCATCAAGCCCTTAATCATCCATTGAGTATTTCATGGAGATGGCTCAGCCTGCAACGATAGATGAAGAAGAGGTAGTGCTAGTAAATGTTCTAGAGCCAGAGGATGCGCAACGCAAAGCAAATAGAGCTACTCCTCCAATGGCCATACCACTTGCTACCAAAGTAACAGTTTCCACACCGCCAGCACCTCATCAAACACATAGAGTGAAGGACCCTGTTCAATGGACCAAAGTCGTGACTCCTGCTCTAAGAATAGAAGGTTCATTCAGAGCAAGCCACCAAGAGGCAAGCAGCTGCACACCTTGGAGCTCCAAACCATTTTATGATCTCGTTCAAGAGATCAGAGATAAAATGGACGCAATGACGAGGCCCATACCAAGGTACAAGTCTATAAAAGATACGGCCGACAGTGAAGAAATCTACCAATTTCTATATAGCCAGAGGAATGAGGTACCAACACAAAAAATCAATCTTCATCCAATGGCATAGGAAAATATTAGGCAGAAGTTTATCTGAAAATTCATGCAACCCATCTCCGCAATTCACTCTGTGGATGGGATCAAGCAGATAGTCGACATCAGAAAGAGAACCTTCGCCCACAACCATATAGTTTTCCATGAATATATAATGGAAATATCCCATGGGAAGATCTGCACCTTTACTGATTGCGATCTAATAAACCTTAACCCTTGGGATCTTCTTGCTTTATATTTCTTTGCAGATCACAAGAGAGATAAAGGTATGAAATATGTTCTTGCCAACTCTGTTATAAAGCAAACAATGACTGATCTTCTGGAATTTCTGAGCAAGCTTGACTTTCAACTAGCTCTGGATTTGGGGATCGACCAGTTGAGTGTCATCGTGCCTAATGAAGAATTCGAAGGCATAAAGCACATCCCTTCCTGGACGGTGATGGTTGAGCTAGAACATGGGGTGGTCTTCAGAAACAAACAAGGAAAGCAAGTGTTCATTCGTGAAGACAAGCGCTTCAAATACTCAAACTCCACTCTGTGCTACATAAAGAATAATCTTTTGAGAAGCAGAGATACAACCCTAGAGAGCAAACAACCTAATACGATCTCTCGACAATGTACTGGAGTTTCATGAACTTCTTAGGAGGTTCATGAAGCTTCAACATATCTAGGCCTCTTTCTTTGTATGTACCAACTATCTTTTGTTTTCATTTAAGTCATGTAATTTCCATTTCTATTGTATTGTAAAACAATTAGATAGTGAATGTAAAAACAGATGTCATCTTTGGCCTCTATCTTCTATCAGACTTGTGTTATCATTCAAGTAAGAGTCTGTCTTATTTACACTTAGGGGGAGACTATTAGAACCGTACTTGTAAAAGTGTAAGTAAGTAGCCTCTCGCTCTAGTCATTTAGGACTTAGTCATTTGAAGTAGTCTGGACCAAGAGCTCTCATGCAGAAGATACTAAGAGACAGAGCTCTTACTCAAAGAGCTAAGTGTCTCACATACAGAGCCCGTGCTCAACCCAGAGGAAGATCAAGGCTTAAGCGTCAAAAATCTTATGTACATGATGTAGAGCTACATTCAAGGCACAGAGCCTCTGCATAGTACATGTAGAGCCTCTGAGTCTCCAAATCCCTTGGTTTGTGCACTTTGTTCAGATTTATCCACAAGACTCTCCTAACACAATCTATCACGTTGACTCAATCCACTCTACTTTCTAAGGAATGTGAAGGCTAAGGACGTTGAACAAGAAGTTAGAGTTTGAAGCCTAGAATTTTGGAGATTTGGTTTAGCATAGTCATATAAAATGAGGCATTCTTCTCAGGTTATAATTTACCTATTAGATTGCCAAATTAGACTACGCTCCATAATAGAGAGTTCTTGTGAGAATACTATTAAATTGAGAGTTTATTGTTTTATACTCAAAATCTAATACAGCTTTCGCTGACCACCCACAAGTCTTCTCTTTCGTCTTCTCTTCTCCTCCTTCTTTGGTCGCTACATGTGTTTATGACTCATCAGCAAATGTCCTCCCTGATGATGAAACACACACCACTGGACCTGAGGTTGCTTCTTTCGAGGCTCCTCAGTACACAGATGCTCATCCTCTCGAGGGCATTGTGGAGCAAGAAAGTGCCAATCCTTTGGATGTCACTAATGGCCCCTTAGGTATTCCATCTTCATACCCCTTCAATTCTTCTAACCCCAAGCTTCTATCTGCTCACTTTCCATCTCTTTCAGGTTCTTTTACGCCTAAGTTTATGGACAAAGAAGAAGAGGAGTACGAAGAAGATGATGACGATTATGACATGGCTTCTGATGTCAAGCTTCTCCTCCTAGTTGTCGATACCGTCTTCTGCAAGATGACTGAAGTACATCAAGATATGCCTCGCAAGGCAGATATTGATGCGGACCTCTCAACTGTCAAAGATGATGTTCAAGAAGTTAGGATTCAGCTCTCGACTCTTCATGAGGCTGTTCGAGCCAATGATGATGCCATCGCTGTTCTCTCCAGCAGGGCTGATAACGCTCAGGCTCAGTCTCTCCAACAAATAGAGCTTCTCCAGCAGGTCCTGGATGTAGTTCATCAACCAGCACCAGTGATCCCGCCCCCTTTCACCGTTGATGACCGCGCTCAGCTTAATGAGACGCGTGAAACGACGACAACTCTAGCTAGCGCTCTATCGCGACTTGAGGAGATGATGGTTCTCCAAGGTCAACGCGTGGAAGAACTCACTAGCCTATACTCTCAAGTCTTAGCCAGAGAGGGGGACAAAACGTCCAAAACCGCTGGACCATCTACTGCTCCAGCAATCCATGACGCTGAAGTTGATGCTGAGATTGCCCAAGCAATCTCAACCTCCGGTGAAGCTGTTACAGCTGAGGAAGTTAATGCCATCCCTCGGGATAATGACCTTCCCCTCACCTCTGCACCTGTTGCTGGAGATGATGACGATGATGAAGATGACGAACCTGATCTTCCAAACACCGACAGTGACCTCGATGGCGATGATGATGTCACACCCCGTTAAAGCGGAAACACGAGATGTAACAGGTAAGCGTGTCACAGCAACAGACAGTAAATAACACCATAAGTTTTACAAGATTACATCCATAACCAAGTTGGTGTTTGAATACTTCTTTACAAAAGATACAAAATGAACTTAATCGGTGTCGCCACATATATGCTCCAAAAACTTCATTTCTTACTTAAATCATGAAAAGCATGAAACATAAAACAACGTCAACTACAAAGAGTTGGTGAGTTCACGGGTTTTCATATGCACAAAAACATTACAATGTATAAATCATTTCTTGCAAACCTATACATAACTTTGGCACATAATAAATGTAAATCTACAACGATGTTTTAAAACTTGAGACGTTACTGACCCTTTCCTGACCAATGTGCCCCATTATTTTGCGAACGACCATAAGTAGCCCGTATACTCACTTAGCTCCCACAGTTCGTAGCAGTACTAATTCAGTGGTGGTCCAAATTCCACATGATTAGACTAATAAAACATAGGTAATGTGCACCCCTTTTTGGGTGGGACTGTCAACACAATAG
>NW_020200655.1:89421-94958 GCF_001531365.2 Cynara cardunculus var. scolymus | reverse complement strand
ATAAATAAACAGTATAGTTTGCATAACTTCATGCTTTTCCCCCAGTTTAAATAAACGAAAAGCATTAAAAGTGGGGCCGTGAATACTCACAAGTTTRCTGATGAATATCCAAGAACTTTACGATGTTTGAAGCGCTAAATGTCTGCCCTAACCTCCTTAAACAGTCCAACATCCAGAAATTAGATCACCTATGGGTTCTCGATAAAGRTAAAGTTAAGTATGTCTTATGTAATACCATTGAGTTTTCATGATTTGAAGTTGATACTTATGCCATTTGCTCTTTGAAATAGACCAGAAATATATATTTTAAAATCAAAGTCCTTTGCACAAAAAGCGGTCATTTGGACATAATATAATAAATTTCGTTTCTGGAATTTTTGGTCTCACAAAACTGTCAAAAGGAACCTTCCAAAAATCATTTTGTGTCCAAATTTTTAATATCATCAATAATAATGAGTTAAACAGATTTTTCCCAAATATCAAGAATTTTGGATGGGTTTAAGGCACTCATTAATACCCTTCAACTTTAAGTGACACAGTCCCCAAGACATATTGCACACTCTTCGAGTGACGGCCATTTGGGGGGTCTAAACTCATCATTTTCAGTGATTTTAACTTTATTTTAAAGATAACACATAAGGCTAATTTCCAGAAAAAAAATCACCCATTTCCAATGGGTTGTCAAGAAGATATAACCGATTTAAGATGCATGCAAGATTCTGTCAGCAATGCTCTTTTTGCACCATAATCTTGTATCAAGAACTTGAAGCTCAAAACATAATATTTTTGAGTCAGACCAGTTGCATTAGAAAGATAACTCATAAAAGTACGTTTTAAAAGAAAAATCAGAATGTTTGGACTTTTATTTAGAAAGATATAGTCGACACAAGTGCTAACAAAATCTGTCAGTTTTCAAAATACATCTTTTCATGATTAAATTTCATATGCAATGTGGTTTTCTCCTACTTTCTTAGAGTTCAAAGTTCGTGGATCATAGATTATCATYAKTTYGAAGAYATTTTCATGTCTTTGATGTATAATCTCCCCTTTTGAATTCTCCAGAAAAATTAATTACAAAGAACGAGAAGTAGGTGTAGAAAATGAGAATCTTTGTTATTATATAAAGGTAAGATAACTAGTCTATTACCTTTTACTTGAAATCTTGAATATTCTTCAAGATTGACAGATTTTTAATGATGCTTGAAGATGAAATCGACTGGAGGGGTATGGTTTAGAGAGAGATTAGGGAGAGGAAAGGTTTATGCAAAAGGAGAATGAAAAATGAGAGTTTTCAAAGAATGTGGGGTATTTATATGTGGGTTTAAAGAAATGAAATGGGCTGGCCTTATTAGAGCCCAAATCCATAAAAAAAAATTATTTTTCATATAAACAAAATAGCCCATTTAAATTTATAACAAAATACAATTTGTCAAATATTGATAAAAAAATCATTATTAAATCAAAGTTCCACATTTTTGGTAAAATTATTTGGACATTCAAATGAGACTTTTATATTTTAATTTGGACTTTATAATATCAATTTTATTATATTTGGAGCATTTTTAACATATTTGGCATTACATAAGTTAACTTTATCAGTTACCCGTCGAAACAAGGTTTTCTGAACTATACTTTGGGAACTAAGCCAGATGAATTCTAATCAACATGACTAGATCCTAATAAAATATAGTTCTAAATTTAGAAACCCTATAAAGGTGCTAACCTGACGCTTCAAAAATGATGGATGTCACAGTCTCCCCATGCCAAAAAAATTTCGTCCCAAAATTTCGTTCGTCAGTCCTTAACTTTGGTCTCGATTGGGAATAAGTGGGGATACTTGCTTTTCATAAAATCCTCTCTTTCCCACGTATACTCTGGTCCATGCCTCGAAGTCCAATGAACTTTTACAATTGGGATTTTACTACGCCTCAACTGCTTGACTTCTCTATCCATGATTTCTATTGGTTTTTCAACGAAGCGCAGATGATAATTAATTTGTACATCAACGGTATGACCAGTGTTTCATCGTTTAAGCACTTTTTGAGATTTGATACATGAAATGTATCATGAATAGCGCTCAGCTCTTGTGGTAGTTTTAACTTATATGCCACGGGTCCAATTCTCTCAGATACTTCAAATGGACCAATATATCGGGGACCCAATTTACCTCTTTTTCCAAAGCGCATTATTCCTGTCCATGGTGAGACTTTTAAGAGTACTTTATCTCCTTTTTGAAACTTTAATGGTTTCCTTCGGTCGTCAGCATAACTTTTCTGGCGATCTCTTGCAACCTTGAGTCGATCCTTGATAGTTACAATCTTGTCAGTAGTCTCCTGGATAACATCAGGCCTAGTTAATTGCCGATCGCCAATTTTTAGCCAACTGAGTGGAGATCTGCACTTACATCCGTATAATGCTTCATAAGGCGCACACTGAATACTGGCATGATAGTTGTTGTTGTATGCGAATTCGACTAACGGAAGGTGCATATCCCAGCTTCCACCAAAATCTATGGCGCATGTGCGTAACATGTCTTCCAGTGTCTGGATTATTCTTTCCGTCTGTCCATCCGTTTGAGGGTGGTATGAAGTACTTAGATCTAGAAGTGTACCCAACCCTCCTTGAAGTGATTGCCAAAATCTTGACGTAAATCGACTGTCCCTATCCAAGATAATGGAGATAGGTACTCCATGTCGAGTAATAATTTCAGTTATGTAAATCTGAGCCAGCTTCTCCGTCTTATAATCTTCTTAGATTGGTAGAAAATGAGCAGATTTTGTCAGTCGATCTATAATCACCTAGATTGTATCATGCCCTTTCCTAGTTCTGGGCAACTTTGTGATGAAATCCATTGATATTTGTTCCCACTTCCATTGGGGAATCTCGGGTTGTTGAAGTAGACCAGATGCTTTTTGGTGTTCAGCCTTGACCATTGCACAAGTTAAACACTTGCTTACAAATAGTGCAATGTCTTTCTTCATTCCAGGCCACCAATAGTGTTCCTTAAGATCCTTGTACATCTTATCCGCTCCCGGGTGGACTGAGTATTTTGATCGATTGGCTTCATCCAAAATTATGGATTTAAGATTGCCAATCTTAGGTATCCAAACCTTGTCTCCCAAGTAATACACTCCATCTGATTTCAGCTGAAACTTAGTCTCTATGTGGTGTAGGGTCTCATTCTTCAAATTCTCCTTCTTTAATGCTTCCTTTGATCCTTGAGAATTTGTTCCTTCAGACTTGTGTTTACTAATGCTACCAAAGCCCTCACCCTTGTTGGTTTCACTCTTTCCTTCCAACTTAGAGCATCGGCTACTACGTTAGCTTTGCCTGATGGTACTTAATTTCACAGTCGTAATCACTAAGCAGTTCCACCCATCTTCTTTGTCTCATATTCAACATTTTCTGATTGAGGATGTGTTGAAGGCTTTTGTGATCAGTAAACACAGTGCACTTGGTACCATAAAGGTAGTGTCTCCAAATCTTTAGTGCAAATACTACGGCTCCCAATTCTAGATCATGCGTAGTATAGTTCTTCTCGTGCACTTTGAGTTATCTTGAGCCATATGCAATGACCTTATCTTTTTGCATTAGTACGCATCCTAAGCCTTGATGTGATGCATCACAATATACCACAAAGTTTTTCGAACCTTCTAATAAAGATAAAACAGGTGCATTACATAGTTTATTCTTAAGAGTCTTGAATGCCTCTTCTTGTTTTTCTCCCCAAACAAACTTCTTGTCTTTTTGAGTTAAAGCTGTGAGTGGTTGCACAATTTTTGAAAAATTCGCAATGAATCGCCGATAATAGCCTGCCAAACCAAGAAATTGACGAATTTTCGTCAGGGTTCTTGGGGCTTCCCATTTCTTAATGGCCTCAATCTTTGCAGGATCTACCTGAATCCCTTTTTCATTAACCACGTGACCAAGAAATTGTACTTCACGAATCCAGAATTTGCATTTGGAGAATTTTGCATACAATTTCTGGTTCATAAGTAGTTCTAATATCATCCTCAAGTGTTGCTCATGATCTTTCTTACTTTGTGAATAAATTAGTATGTCGTCTATGAAAACGATTACAAATTTATCCAGGTATGGTCTGCAAACTCTATTCATCAGATCCACAAAGATCGCCGGTGCATTGGTTAGCCCGAATGGCATAACCAAAAATTCGTAATGACCGTACCGAGTCCTAAATTCCGTTTTGGGGGTGTCCTCTTCTCGAATTCTCACTTGATGATATCCGGATCGTAGATCGATCTTTGAAAAGTATACAGCACCTTGAAGTTGATCGAACAAATCATCGATTCTAGGAAGAGGGTATCTATTCTTGATGGTCAACTTATTAAGTTCCCTATAATCAATGCACATTCTCATTGACCCGTCTTTCTTCTTGACGAATAGAACCAGTGCACCCATGGTGAGAAACTAGGCCTTATGAATCCTTTATCCAATAATTCTTGGAGTTGACATGACAATTCTTGCATTTCTGATGGGGCCAACCGATATGGTGCTTTTGCCATTGGGGCTGCTCCAGGAATTAAGTCGATACCGAATTCGACTTGTCTTGGCGGGGGTAGTCCTGGTAAATCCTCGGGAAATACATCAAGAAACTCCCAGACTACAGGGAAATCATCAATACATTTCTCTTTGACCTTCTTATCAATAACATGTGCCAAAAATGCAACATAATTCTTCTTCAAATACTTTCACATCTTCATGCATGATACTATCTTAATTTTCCGATCTGACTCGTCTCCTTGGATTATAATTGAGTCACTTCCTTCTTGAGGAATTCGGATAACCATTTCCGAACTATTCCAGCTCTATTTTTGGATAGCCAATTCATGCCTATAACTATATCAAAACTTCCTAGCTCAATCGGAATAAGGTCTATGCTAAAATCCTTGTTGGCTAAACTTAGTGTGCAGCCCATGATTATTTCTCTAGCCTTAATTTCTTGGCCATTGGCAAATTCTATTTTATAAACTTCTTTCAACCTTTGCGGCTTTAAGTTAATCTTCGGCTTAAAATCTAATGATACAAAACTTCCCCTTGAATCAAATAATACCGGTGCAAATTCATTATTCAAGAGAAATGTACCTGTAACCACATTGGGATCATGCCAAGCTTCCTTTGCTCCAATCTCAAATGCTCGGCTTCGTGCTTGACTTTTTGGGTTTCCTTGATTGGCTGGTCGGCCTTGGTTAGCATTTGTTCCTTGTTTTCTCTTTGGGCAAACATTTCTTATATGGTCTGGACTCCCATAATCAAAACACAATCGCTTTCGGCAATCCTTTGCGGAATGACCCCCTATGTGGCATCTTCGACAAATGATGCAATTCCCCAAGTGCGGATATTTGCATTTATTGCACTTAGGCTTGCTTCCTCGATTTACCACCTGGGTCTGTACCCCAAAATTTCCTACTACTTTCCTATTCTTGTCAAATCTTCCCCCAACTCTTTGGTTCCCATACTCCTCCATCTTTCTCTTTCCTTTGGCGAATTCTCCGGACCGAACAACATTATTTGTGAGC
>NW_020200655.1:85218-88716 GCF_001531365.2 Cynara cardunculus var. scolymus | reverse complement strand
GTGCAACTTCAGGGTTTTCTCTTCTTGGCGGCATTTTTTTAGGGCCTAAGTCAAAAGGGAATTTTTGTCATTTTTATGGCAATCACATTGATAATAACTTCATCATCTAATGATGCAGAGGATATTTATCTTGAGGATAACATTTGAACATTTTCATAATCGAACAGAATAATTTTTATATTCAACCATGGCATGATGAAGATAAGCATTTCTCAAAAGACATCATAAGTTCATGGTTGTTTACAGCCCACCAAAACAAGATCTTAGGTTTCAAAGCAAAAGAGTAAATATTCTAACACTAGTCAACATTTCTAAAGTAACATCCAACCGATCAGTATTCCTAGCATCAGCATCATCATTCCACTCACCACCAGACACTTGTACAATCTCCTAATCTTCCGTCTTGCAGCAATGACGGCATCCGAGGTTCTCATCATACGCTGGTGGTGCATTTCCATCATATCGGATAGGTTGTTCAAAATGTGGTAGTGATATCCCAGTCGGGTCTGGTGAGTTTGAGTACCTGATGTGATTCTCTGCACCCACTCTCGTTCAGCCAAATTCATGCCCTGAGTGTAGGATGCAGGTACTCCAGTCACTACTTGAGAGGACCTGCTCCCATGTTGTGGTTGGGATGACTCCCCTCTAATTCTAGTGGAATTCTCAAAAGTCATTCGCCGAGGTAGTGGAACACTTTTCCTAGACGTGACTCTAATCCTTGGACCATGAAAGGTTTGAGGTGGGATATCGGGTACTGGCTCCGACGGGGGCAATATGGATGCAGGTGGTGAAGCAGGTGTCTCGCTAGTTGTTGTGTCCTCATGCTCATAAGGGTCTACTTCTTCATTGATGGATGAGCTCCTTCTGGATCGGCAAACCACATAACCGGATTCGTCTGCCGAATATTCACTAGGAGCAGATGATGCCATAGTGATCTGCGATATTAACAATCTTAATTACAAAATGTACCATCTATAATGCTTAGTGTTATAACAGAAGCTTCTAAGCAAGGCTAAGGGTGGCAATCAAGCTAGGGCCTCTGGATAGCTAAAGTCTCTAGTTGCAGTACCAGAGCCTCTGGTCGCATTACCAGACTTAGAAAAATTTTGGGTTCTAGTTCATCGATCCTCTGGTTCAACTTACATACTTAGGAAACCAATGGAATTCTATTTCATCGGCCGTTGGTTCAACATCCATACTTAGAAAATAATGGATTTCTCGTCCATCGGTCCTCTTGTTCCTCATACTTAGCAGATCAATGGATCTCTGGTCCATCGACCTCTGGCTTCTCATTCACATTTAGTGATAAAAGGAATTTCTAATCCATCACCTCTAGTCCTTCTAACCAGCGCTTCTGGTTCAACATGAACACTTAACAATATAAGGAATTTCTATTCCATCGCCTCTGGTCCTTCTAACCAGCGCTTCTGGTTCAACATGAACACTTAACAATATAAGGAATTTCTATTCCATCGCCTCTGGTCCTTCTAACCAGTGCTTCTGGTTGGTCTAGGGCAATGGATATTCATAATTTATGCAACACACACATAATCATGCTTTTCACGAACCTGATCTTCCAAACACTAGCAGTGACCTCGATGGCGATGACGATGTCACACCTCGTTAAAGCGGAAACACGAGATGTAACAGGTAAGCGTGTCACAGCAACGGACAGTAAATAACACCATAAGTTTTACAAAATTACATCCATAACCAAGTTGGTGTTTGAATACTTCTTTACAAAAGATACAAAATGAACTTAATCGGTGTCGCCACATATATGCTCCAAAAACTTCATTTCTTACTTAAATCCTGAAAAGCATGAAACATAAAACAACGTCAACTACAAAGAGTTGGTGAGTTCATGGGTTTTCATATGCACAAAAACATTACAATGCATAAATCATTTCTTGCAAACCGATACATCACTTTTGCACATAATAAATGTAAATCTACAACGATGTTTTAAAACTTGAGATGCTATTGAGCCTTTCCTGACCAATGTGCCCCATTATTTTACGAACGACCATAAGTAGCCCGTATACTCACTTAGGTCCCACAGTTCGTAACAGTACTAATTCAGCGGTGGTCCAAATTCCACATGATTAGACTAATAAAACATAGGTAATATGCACCCCTTTTTGGGTGGGACTGTCAACACAATAGTGGCTATCCACAAATACCACGGCTCGGGGACATGCCCGAGTTAACAAGTAGCGTTTACGGACGGGGACTTTATTTGGAAATATACTCTCAAGTACATCAATTTATCATTGATATCATAGTGCAAAACATTCAATATTTCATGACATAAACAAATCTTGACTAAACAGTTCTTTAGTCCAACAGTTTCATAAATAAACAATATAGTTTGCATAACTTCATGCTTTTCCCCCAGTTTAAATAAACAAAAAACATTAAAAGTGGGGACGTGAATACTTACAAGTTTGCTGATGAATATCCAAGAACTTTACGATGTTTGAAGCGCTAAACGTCCGATCTAACCTTCCTAAACAGTCCAACATCCAGAAATTAGATCACCTATGGGTTCTCGATAAAGGTAAAGTTAAGTATGTCTTATGTAATGCCATTGAGTTTTCATGATTTGAAGTTGATATTTATGCCATTTGCTCTTTGAAATAGACCAGAAATATATATTTTATCATATAAATTCCGTTTCTAGAATTTTTGGTCTCACAAAACTGTCAAAAGGAACCTTTCAAAAATCATTTTGTGTCCAAATTTTTAATATCATCAATAATAATGAGTAAAACAGATTTTTCCCAAATATCAAGAATTTTGGATGGGTTTAAGGCACTCATTAATACCCTACAACTTTGAGTGACACAGTCCCCAAGACATATTGCACACTCTTTGAGTGACGGCCATTTGGGGGGTTTAAACTCATCATTTTTGAGTGATTTTAACTTTATTTTAAAGATAACACATAAGGCTAATTTCGAGAAAGAGAATCACCCATTTCCAATGAGTTGTCAAGAAGATATAACCAATTTAAGATGCATGCAAGATTATGTCAGCAATGCTCTTTTTGCACCATAATCTTGTATCAAGAACTTGAAAGCTCAAAACATAATATTTTTGAGTGAGACCAGTTGCATTAGAAAAATAACTCATAAAAGTACGTTTTAGAAGAAAAATCAGAACGTTTGGACTTTTATTTTGAAAGATACAGTCGACACAAGTGCTAACAGAATCTGTCAGTTTTCAAAATACATCTTTTCATGATTAAATTTCATATGCAATGTGGTTTTCTCCTACTTTCTTAGAGTTCAAAGTTCGTGGATCATAGATTATCATTATTTTGAAGACATTTTCATGTCTTTGATGTATAATCTCCCCTTTTGAATTCTCCAGAAAAATTAATTATAAAGAACGAGAAGTAGGTGTAGAAAATGAGAATCTTTGTTATTATATAAAGGTAAGATAACTAGTCTATTACCTTTTGCTTGAAATCTTGAATATTCTTCAAGATTGACA
>NW_020200655.1:62691-79918 GCF_001531365.2 Cynara cardunculus var. scolymus | reverse complement strand
AAAAACAGTCAAAGACAGTTAAAACTGATAAGAAACAGTTTACGCGAACAGTTCAAAAATTCTCAAACAGTTAAAAGACACACAAAACAGATATACAATGATCCAAAAATAAAATTTAGACACAAACAAAACTAAGAAACCAAAACAGTCCAAGACAATAATAATCCAAGTCCAAAAACTGAGACTAGTTCAAACCAAATAACCGACTACAGACAAATATTCTATCTGCTCTAGAATTTCTATCCAAAAGTCCATTTGAATGCTGCTCGTATCAGTTACTTCACTTGGGCTGCTGTGACTTGTTCTTAATCCCAGAAAGCAAAGCCAATTCAACAGGCTTTCAAATCTGTTAAATCTATCCAAACCCAATCCTTGCTATGCCTTAAAATCTTCCAAAGTGTACTTTGATTTACCTGACACAAAAACAGTTGAACAATCAAATCAATAACACAGTTAGGCTGCTAGCTTGAACAATATAGCCAAGTCTGTTCCAGTCCTCAAGTTCACAAGCACAGATAATGCACAAGGTTAAAACAATGTACCTGTTTAGCTAAAATGTAACCAATATTGACTATCAAACSTGYTTCTGTTTCAGACTTCTAACAGCAAGACCAAGACAGTTTACAAAACCTGTGTAGCTGTTTTCAGCATGCATCAATAGAGATCTGATGATGCTGTCTTCTCTCGATGATCTTTTATCGGTTTACCCTTATTCAATGAGACTCAATTGATGGTCCTTTATCGCACCTGAGCTGCTGCGATTTACTGGTTCTGGTAACCAATCTGTTTAGCTGAAAGAAACTATCAAAATGAACCAAATCTGTTTTTTTTTTTAAACAGCAGCTTCAAGTCTGTTTTAAAAACAGTCAAAATTTCATGTTAAACCTGCTGTTACCAAACCAGAAACAAAGCCAATGACATACACCATAACAGTTCTTATACAAGATTGCTGTTACCAAACCAGAAACAAAGCCATTACATACATCATAACAGTTTTTATACAAGATTGCTGTTACCAAACCAGAAACAAAGAACCTGTCACCTGCACACTGCACACTGCAAATTGGACACTTCAAGTAACTAATTCGGACAGCACAAGAAGGTAAACCTTAGATCAATATGAAACAAGATACAATAACCAAATATGCTCAACACAAAACAGTTCATTGTGTAGCTGCTGTTTCAAATCAGCTTCAAAACACACAAACAATATAACCAACAATCAACCAATCACTCAACAAAAGTACCTAAACCTGCTGTCTATTTCTGAGCCACCTCACTGCTCAAATTGTTGATTCAGTCCTCAAAATTCCTTAAAGAAACAGCATAAACAACCAGTTTCAAGCAAATCAAATCTGATAGAATCTAACAAAGTGATCAACCAAACAGGTAAAATCAAGCAGCTTCTAAACTACACTCTAATCCTGTCACAGCATTAATCCTAAACTGGACACTATATGAAATTTAAATCTGACAAAGTTTGAGGCTTAAACCGATCACAGCTTGATGCTTAAACCAGACAATGAATAAAACTAATCCGCTCACTGCTTGAAAGTTAAGAAGACAACTTGAATGTTAACCGGACAACATGTAAATCTTAAACCTGGCAATACAAGTGTAAACCGGACACTTGAAATGTGACAGCAACTTGCTAAACCAAAATGAATCTTGATTAAAATCACAGACAATTAAGAATCCCAATGATGAATTAGATTGAAGGATTGTATATACGGCCAATAAATTTGAGTAAGAAGATGAGTGGTTTAATAAACCGGACAGAACACGCACAAAATCTCTTAAGTACTAAATCAATCGATTGCTTATCCAGACATGTATCCGGTCAAGAAGTAATTAGATCAGGTATAAACCGATCAATATAGAAAACCTAAACCTGACCTGATTTGTGCAAATCCAATGAAATGAGAACTCGTGCGATTTAGTAATTCATTCACTAGTCCGCTTGTGTTAATCGAATCCGGTCACTAATCCGGTCAAGAGGTGACCGGTTTAGATGAACACCGGTCAAGGCTTGTGCGAATCCGCTCAATTAATCCGATGAAGCTTTGTACGGTTTACCCTTAGTCTCGAAACCGATTGATGAGAAGAATCAAACGGTGAACAATCCGGCCAAAGAGCGTGCGGTTTATCCCTTATCCACTCAAACTGAGTACGATCGATTTAGAAGTAGGAACTAAGAAGTGTTATGAACGGTTTGGACTATTGGGGCATGAAGATGGGCTTAAAATTGGACGGTTTAACAAAAATGAACCAAACTAAAATATTAAAATCAGATGAAAACTATCAAAAACAAAAAAAATTAAAAAAAATGGATCAAAAACATTGGTTTAAAAAAATCAAGAACACGAAAAAAATTCAAAAACACAAAATCCGATTAAATCTTGAAATGCAATGATCAAATCATAAAACTTTGTGAATAACAAAGATTCACAATGCAATTTCGAGCATTTTGATCATGATTTAAACACAAAAACACAAGAATTTTAACAAAAATCGGATCAAAATCAAAAAAAATGAAGAACACGAAAAACATAAAAAAAATCAGAAAAAAAAATTTCACTTATCTCTTCAAGAATCTGATTTCTTCATCTCTGATCTCTTGCAATCCTGCTTTGATACCAATTGTGTGTCCAATTTCACTGATCAATCTTCATGTAAGTTCATAACAATGGCAGATCTGATGTAAATCTTCAAGAACAYATAAGGAGAACTTGAGAGAGAAAGTCAATCTTTATATTTCAGTCAAACTCTCTTATTACGTATGAAATATTACAATAAGCTCTCTTCTACAAATTACAAAGACTAACCACTATTTATATGGTCAAACTAACTAAACAATACTCAAAGTCAAACTTCTATAAGAAAAGTCAAACACGCTGACTTTTACAATTATAGACTATATTTAACTTTCAAGACGAATACAATTAATACTGATTTTTCAGTCCTAACAAGGGGTATGGTTTAGAGAGAGATTAGGGAGAGGAAAGGTTTATGCAAATGGAGGATGAAAAATGAGAGTTTTCAAAGAATGTGGGGTATATATATGTGGGTTTAAAGAAATGAAATGGGCTGGCCTTATTAGAACCCAAATCCATAAAAAAAAATTATTTTTCATATAAACAAAATAGTCCATTTAAATATATAACAAAATACAATTTGTCAAATATTGATAAAAAAATATTATTAAATCAAAGTTCCACATTTTTGGTAAAATTATTTGGACATTCAAATGAGACTTTTATATTTCAATTTGGACTTTATAATATCAACTTTATTATATTTGGAGCATTTTTAACATATTTGGCATTACATAAGTTAACTTTATTAGTTACCCATCGAAACAAGGTTTTCCGAACTATGCTTTGGGAACTAAGCCAGATGAATTGTAATCAACATGACTATATCCTAATAAAATATAGTTCTAAATTTAGAAACCCTATAAAGGTGCTAACCTAACGCTCCAAAAATGATGGATGTCACATACGACGACGATGATGAAGATGACTTCACCATTCAGTATCAACATCCAACAACCGCCATCAAATAAGTCTCCCTCAGGGATTCGGCATCCCGGGGGGAGCAAAGGGAAGAAGATTCCGCCCCTTCAAAGAACCAGGACCCTAAGTCAAAGAGCCTCAACCGTTATATGAAGACTCTACCTCTCAGGTAGTTGTCACTTCATTGTATCAACTTCATATTCCCTCTACTACTTGTGGTCGACTGGAGTGGGTCCCTGAAAACCCTGTCGCCAGTTCTCTTACCGACCAGCAGATGGTTCAGCTTAAGGAGTCGCTCGACCAGACTAGAGTAAAAATCCCTCTTCGTACCTCTAGTGGTGGTGAGTTTGACTTCCTTTCAGAAGCTGAAAGACTCGAGGCAATAAGAGCTAAAGAAGAGTTAGAGCTTCAAAAAAAGCAGACTGAAGACAGCCTAAAGCTGGCCAAGTCACTAGCTGAAAAGATTCTTCCAAAGAGAAAGTCCAAAACGAAGGTGAACGTTGTCCAAGCCCAAGGTAAGTTACTTTCTCTTGCAGAAGCTGAGCACGAGAAAAATCTGAAGTTGGCTGAGCGGGACAAGCACTTGCGCATAGCAAAGCTGGAAAAGAGAATCAGTCCTCACCCGATCAAGAGCGTCAGCATCAGCGGATGATCCAAAGACGGTTGAACTCTTCTCTCGATGCTCATCACCAGGGACAATCTCGATACCATTACCGAGTACCCTTCCTACCTTGGCCATTATGAATACAGCGAATGGTTGGAGATCAGACAAGCCATTCAGTGACCCAAGTCAATACATAATCCGATATTTGAAGACATCATCAACGATCTCATCAAAAGGATGTCCAGATATGTCGCAGTCCCTGACAGGCCATCTCTAGAGAATGGAGAAGGAAGAAAAAACTCTCCAGTCCTAATGATGGACCATCTCTGAGGAACGAACATGAAACAAGGTTCTTCTTAGATGAAGTCCTGAAGGAATACGAGAGTATACACATCTCTATGCTGAATCTTGAGCTGCCAGAGAAGGGTCCTTATATACCCAACTCTGTGCACTTCAAACCTGAGTTAGGAGTTATATTTCTTGACTGTGAAGGTGAAGTAAGATTTCAGAGAATGTATGAGTTACATCTATGCCCGATGGGACATCTGATTTATCTTATGTTCTAGATAGGTGATAACTTGCAAGGAAAAACGGTGGACCGAAAGATACGAAGAGAATTTCTACGTCGAAAGAAGCTTGGAGAAGATGTGTCTAGCTACATTAATCTAAACATCCTAGACTAGTTTATTTTTCTTTGTAATATTGTCCATGTATTATGTCTACTTTCAGTGATTAATCTTATATTTCGTAAGTTTTAGACATGTACTGAACATCTTGTAATATTTCCACTGAATATAATATAAGTGTTTTTGTGCATCACTGAAAAAGATCCCTGAAAAAAGTAATAGGGACACAAGTCTATGAGTTCCAATGTTACTTTTCACATTGACTAACAATCTATAAGTCAGTGAATAAGCTTTCAGTTTCAGTTTCCATTATTGTAACTTTTCTTAAATATAACTTAAGAAAATCTCCAAGTAAAGACTGACTCACTGAAAAGGATCCCAAAATAGTTAAAAGGGACATGTACTGTATATGTTACTTTTCCTTACTATTATTTGATATGACAACTTTCTTTATGTTGTCTTGTTATCATCAAATAGGGGGAGATTGTTGATCCTCTCTCTCATTTAATTTGATGATAATCCCTTGTACCCTATGCAAAGTATTTACGTTTCTGTTTTCAGTTCCAGCGATCATCACTAAGTTTGTTCAGTGATCGCTGAAGAACTTGTATTGTAAATCCAATCAGCGAAACGATACTTCAAGAAGACAAAACTCACACCAAAGAACCTTCAGCGAAAGTCGAAGACTGAAACTGAAGATTAGAGATTGGCAAGTACATGATCTGAAGGGGTATCCAGTGATTACAACCTTGTCTATATTTGTGTGAAGACTGCCCAAGCCTCAGCAAATGCTGAAGAGACCTTCAGGTTATTCCAGCATTAAGCGATCAAAAGAAGCTTGTTAAGCATGATTGTTTTTGTCTTGTTCTTACACACACAAAGGACAAACCCATACCCTTTCTGAACGTTAGTACGGTACGGAGCCGATTAGTTGACTCTATTACCCACCAACTTTGTGAAAGGATGTCTGCTCATGAATAGGCTTTTGTACTATTCACTATAGCAAAGGACAAGCCTTCCCCTTAAGGCTTGACACGCGTTCTAACCCTACCAAGTTGTATTAAATGTGCATTTAATGTAATAGGTATAAATAGATGTGTTCTATCTCCAAGCAGAGATACTCTTAACCCTCACTCTGAACTTACTTATGCTTAAGTAATAGAACACACACATCTAAAAACAAATACGCGCATCTTCAAGAGCAAGTTAGAATTTCTTTGTTGTATTCTAAACAAGTTCTTTCCCAGATAGAACTTACTTTCTTCTACTTCTTTAATAGCAAATCTTTTCTTTATTTGCTAAGAATTAGTATGTAACTTTAGATTGTTTAGATAGGTTTAGTCTACCTTATCTTTCCTCAAACAATCTTGTAAAATCTGTATTGATCCCTTCTTATCAATATATATTTTAAATTTGAAAATTTTGTGTTTGTATTCATCCCCCCCTTCTACAAACAGTTATACACATCTTGTAGAACCTAACGGGACCAACACCTTTGATCCAAAAAGGCCAACATTTTATTTTTAAAGAAAAGAATAATAAAACTATAACTAGACCCCCTGGTTCTTTACTTTACTTATAATAGATACTTAAAAAGGAATTTGACTTGTAAAAGAATTAGTTGTAAAAGACAGAGCTCAGATACAAACTAGGACATGGAGCTCGGACACACAACGCTTGGACACATAATATTTCCTGATACAGTGCCTCTGTATAGTACATACAAAGCCTCTAGGTCATAAAATTCCTAAAATACAACTTTTATAAGTGCCTTTCTCTGGGAAAATTTCTCTATGTCACTTTTATAAATTCATAAAATTCCTAAAATACAGCTTAGGCACTGTATCATTCCTAAAAATACTTTTTATCCTTGAATAAGTAAATGAAGTTTATAAACAATTTAAAATACAACTTTTTATGACATAGAGCCTCTATATAATTCATATAGTGCCTCTGGGTTTAGATAAAGGTTTGAAAATAAGGACTTTTATCATAGTCAGAGATCTTTTGATTGTCCCTAAAATACAACCCGAAAATACTTTAACAAATTGCAGAACAACCAGAGCCCCTCTGGTTCCATTCAAGGAACAACCAGAGTCTCCGGTTCCTTTCAAAGAACAACCAGAGCCCCTCTGGTTCCATTCAAGNAACCAGAGCCCCTCTGGTTCCATTCAAGGAACAACCAGAGTCTCCGGTTCCTTTCAAAGAACAACCAGAGCCCCTCTGGTTCCATTCAAGGAACATCCAGAGCCTCTCTGGTTCCTCATAACTCTTTTCCAAACACTTCTAATCAAAAACCCGGTTATCCAAAACCTTTGGCCATAAGCCAATTTTTCTATTCTCAATAACATCATTACTATCATTTTCAACAAAAGAAATATTCTTGAATCTTCAAATCACAAAGAAATAAGGACTCAAAACCATTGCAATCTTGAGGGATATAACAGTAATAGCTATAATAATAATCACACATACAAATGCCACCCTCATATCCAAAGGTACACCTATCCTTGATATGACATCCTTATATCTGAAGGTACACCTCTCCTTGATATGCCACCCTTATCCCATGTTACACCTCTCCTTGATATGCTGCCCTTATTTCTTCATCAAAATCTATAGATTATTTCCAATCAGGACAGACCGAAGTCACAACCGTCCTGAAGGAACATCATCTATAGTTTTAGCCAATACCAGTTTCAAAATAGTTTTATACCAAAACTGTGAAACTCAAGAGCCAGTAGTTCATGTATCCACTTTCCAAACTCAAAATCCGTTATTCCTTAAAATAAGTTATCATCCCAAATTATTTGAAAGACGCAGATACTTCTTTGTATTACAAAAATAGTTTCAAAACCCAGATTCATAAAACTCAAATCAATTGTTTAAAACAGTTTCCTTTCCTCATTAAAATCATCTTTCAAAATCCATATATTTCAAATATCAACATATAAGAATTTTAATAACAAAACTCACCTTATATACACAGAATTGCAGATAAATCAAACAGTAATTTCTTCCAATAACCACCGATTCTTCAAATTACTTTTATGCAGGTTTTCTTTTGAGAACACACACTCACCACCACTACCTTTTTATGTTAACAAGAAGATAAAAATAGGATAAGATTGATCTTATCCTACTTGTAAGGCAATGTATGGTTAAATATATTAAATTTCACAAAGGCGGTGAAGGTTTAATATTATAAAACCTCTCCTCCTTCTCCTTCTCCTTATCCAAGAATATGCACACACACGTATTTTAATAATTCTCATGTATGCACAGTAACACATACGCATACATATATCATCCATGCATTTTATTTATGCATATAATCATCCTCATAAATAAATATGCACATTTTCACATATTCACATAGTAATCACGTAAAGATTACCTCAACTGTTGCTGCCTCAAATCCCGATTATCACATTATCCACCCCTCAAAAGAATTTCATCCCACGAATTCATTTAATCTAATAGCCATGGCTACCTGGTTTTCATTTCAAATTCTAATTCCCAGGTTGCCTCTTTACCCTTATGGACACGCCACTGTACTTTTACCAAACTAATTTCTTTATTCTGCAACACTCTGATTTTTCGGTCAGTTACAGCTTCTGGTGTTTCGATGAAGTTCAGTTTGTTGGCTAGATTAACTTCTAGAAGTGCTATTGCTAGACTTGGATCAGCTAGATATTTCCGAAAATTTGATACATGAAAAGTGTTGTGAATTAAGTTGAGCTCTTCCGGTAGTTCTAACTGATAGGTCACTGGTCCAATCCGTTTGCATATTTTGAATGGCCCAATATATCTTGGGTTGAGCTTACCTTTCTTTCCAAATTTATAACACCTTTCCACGGAGAAAATTTTAGCATCACAAAATCACCTACATAGAATTCAATTGGTTTTCGACGTTTATCGGCATAACTTTTCTGGTGGTTCTGAGCTATTTTGATTTTTTCATGAATTTGTTCAATCTTTTCAGAAGTTACTTGAACAATTTTGGGACCTTTGAACTGTCTCTCACCCATCTCATTCCAACATAACGACGTTTGGCATTTACGACCATACAAAACCTCATACGGTGCCGCTTTGGTACTGGAGTGATAACTGTTATTATATGCAAACTCTATTAATGGCAGATGATCCTCCCATGATCCCCAAAATCGAATACACATGCTCTCAACATATCTTCGAGAGTATGGATTGTTCTCTCATTTTGCCCATCTGTTTGTGGATGATTCGTCATACTTAACCGAATTTGAGACCCTAGAGCCTTCTAAAAACTTTCCCAGAACTTTGAAGTAAATCGGCTATCTATGTCAGAGATGATGGATAGTGGAACACCGTGTCTGGTTACAACTTCCTTGATATAAATCTGAGCCAACCTTTCTAATGAATAACTTTCTCTTATCGGTAGAAAATGCGCAGACTTAGATAGACGATCCATAATTACCCAGATGGCATCATATCCTTTTGGAGTTCGAGGTAATTTCATGATAAAATTCATCATGATATGATCCCATTTCCATATAGGAATCTCTATAGATTGAAGATTACCATAGGGTCTCTGGTGTTCAATCTTGACTTATAGACATGTTATGCATTGTTTCACATACCTTGCTATGTCTTCCTTTAATCCGGGCCACCAATAGAAAGGTTTTAGATCTTTACACATCTTATTGGTACCTGGATGACTATAATATCAAGACTTATGACTTTCATTCAAAATAATTTCCCAAATATTCTTATAGCGTGGTACCCAAATTCGTCATTGAAAGCACAAGATTCCTTCATCATTCAATTCTAGGGTGGAAGTCATTTTACTCAATCTTTCTGGCTTCATATGATCCTCTTTAACATCTTCCTTCTGACATTTCATAATTTCTTTATGAAGATCAGGAGTTAAATTCATTCTCATTGCCACTGTTTTAATTGTTTCACTTCTCTCTTTTCTACTCTGAGCATCAGCTACCACGTTGGCTTTTCCTAGATGATAAAGGATTTGATAATCGTAGTCATTAGTTAATTCAATCCATCGACGTTGTCGCATGTTTAACTCTTTTTATTTGAATAGATGTTGAAGGCTCTTATGAACAGTGTAAATCTGGCATATTGTTCCTAAGAGATAATGCCTCCAAATTTTTAATGCAAATACGACTGTTGCTAGTTCCATATCATGTGTTGGATATTGTTTTTTGTGGTCTTTCAATTGTCTGGGTGCGTATGAAATCACCTTCCCTCTTTGCATAAATACACAACCCAAACCATGTTTTGAAGCATTGTTGTAAACCACGAAATCTTTAGATCCTTTGGGTAATGACAATATCAGAGCACTACAAAGACGGTCTTTTAATGTTTGAAAGGCTCTTTTTTGATCTTCTTCCCATTGAAATTTTACATTCTTTCGCGTTAGCTTTGTTAATGGTGTAGCTATTCTGGAGAAATCTTGAATAAATTTCCAGTAATAACCTGCCAATCCCAGAAAACTACAAAACTTAGAAGGAGTTTTCGGTGCTTCCCATTTCTCAATAGCTTCAATTTTAGCAAAATCCACTTTTACTCCTGTCTCCAAAATCACGTGACCCAAAAATTGAACTTCCCTCAACCAAAATTCACACTTGGACAATTTTGCATACGGCTTTTCCCTTTTTAGAAGTTCAAGTATCAAATGGAGATGTTCTACGTGCTCTTCTTCAGATTTAGAGTATATGAGAATATCATCGATAAAGACAATAACTAATTTATCAAGATATTCACTACATACCCGGTTAATCAGATCCATAAAAGCTGCAGGAGCATTTGATAATCCAAAAGGCATAACCAAAAATTCATGATGACCGTACCTGGTTCAAAAAGCTGTTTGGCAATGTCTTCTTCTCTAGACTTTGAGCTGATGGTGTCCTGATCTTAAATCAATCTTAGAAAAATAACTAGCTTCCACTAATTGATAAAAAAAAATCATCAATTCTAGGTAACGGATATTTATTTTTAATTTTCAGTTTGTTCAATTATCGGTAGTCAATACACATCCGCATAGATCCATCTTTCTTTTTAACAAAGAGGACCGGAGCATCCGAGGGTAAAGTGCTAGGTCTAATAAATCCTTTGTCAAGAAGATCTTTTAGCTTAGTACCCAATTCTTTTAGTTCTGATGGGGCTAACCGATATGGTGCTTTAGCCACTGGCGTTGCCTCGGGTACAAGATCAATCTTGAATTTAATAGTTATGTCTGGTGGTAGACCAGATAAGTCTTCTAGAAAGACTTCGGGATATTCACTAACAATTGGAATTAGCTCTTGCTCCCCTCTTCCTTCCTTTGCATCAATTACATAGGCGAAATACCCTTGACCCCTTTTTTGAATACGCTTTCGGGCTTTCAATATAGATAAAAGGCTAGTATGATGATCTTGACGATCACCATAAATAACAATCGGTCTATTTTCGGGCAAATCAATATTGATCATCTTTCGATTGCAGACAATATTGGCCTGATTTTCTGCCAACCAATCCATTCCCACCACAACATCTAATTCCTTCACTGGCATGAGAAACAAACGAATTGGCAGCTTACACCCCTTAATTTCAATTTTATAGTTATTGAACACATAGGTAATAGATACTTGACTATTAGCAGTGTCAACTACTAGTATGTTGTCAAGTGGCACAAAATTCATGCATGCACATTCATCAAATGATGGCGATACAAACGAAAAGTTTGCACCCGAATCAAACAGCACATTAGCATATAAAGAATTTACGATAAATGTACCTGTTACTACATCCGGTGTGGTCTCGGCCTCGTTTTTAGTCATCTGAAATTATCGACCCCGTGCCCCTCCTTGCCCTCCTCTGGTTATATTTGGTCTTCCATGGGCACTTGAGGCATTACTTCCCACAGTAAACTACGGAATCTTTAATTGTGGACAGTTGGGTCGAAGATGATCTGGTGAATTACAATTAAAACATCTCTTAGTAATCGGACAGCTTCTCGATAAATGACCTACCTCACCACATTAATAGCATCTTCTCTGGTATGTTTTACAATCACCCTGATGAATTTGTCGACTTGCTTGCCAAAGAAATTCCATGTAAATAACTTCTAAGATTGAATAAGTTAATGAGGTTTATAAACAATTTAAAATACAACTTTAATGACATAGAGCCCCTATATAATACATACAAAGCCTCTGGGTTTTGGATAAAGGTTTGAAAATAAAGACTTTTATCATAGTTAGAGATCTTTTGATTATCCCTAAAGAACAACCCAAAAATCCTTTAACAAATTGCAGAACAACCAGAGCCCCTCTAGTTCCATTCAAGGAATAACCATAGTCTATGGTTCCATTCAAAGAACAACCAGAGCCCCTCTGATTCCATTCAAGGAACATCCAGTCTATCCCTTCTTCTTGGCAGTAGCCCTTGGCGACCACTTCTTGTTTCTGAAGACCCATTTAGTCCCAATAGTCATTTTCCCTTTGGGTAGAGGCATGAGGGACCAAACTTTTTTATGTTCAAACTGGAGTAGTTCCTCTTGCATGGCATCTATCCAGTTTGGATCTTGTAGGGTTTAGAAATTTTCTTCAGTTCGATCATGCTTAGAAAATTTGCGAAGAGGCATTCATTGGCAGTGGCAGATCTCGTCTTAACACTGGATGATGGATCACCAATGATCTGGTGATGAGGATGGTATTTTGTCCACTTGGTGCAAGATTGGGGTTCCGGAGCAACAGGATGCAGTTCTTCATTAGTTGATGGAACTGGTTTCTCCCCCTCAAAGGGATCGTCTCCAGAGTTATGCTCTGGTTCTGAAGACACAGAAGAAGTAGATGGTGAAGTAACATGAGTTTCAGAAAGAGTTGTACCTTCAGCATTGGAGATCTCATGTATTTCATCAGCTCTGGAAGGTAGTTTTCCATTGGGCGCTTGTCCAGAGACTGCATCTTCTTTAAACAGGTCTTCAAATAACTAAGCCAATTCTGATTCGTTGGGTTTGCAGAGAGTTGAATCAGAGGCTCCTCTTGTTAGCCCGAGTTGTGAACTGTTTTGTCCAGAAGTCATGGGTGATGCATTATCAAAGGACACATTGATGCATCATTAAAGGATAATGAATACTCTATAGGCCTTGGCAGATTGTGAATAACCCAGGAATATGCCTTCATCAGCCTTCTTGTCTAATTTACCAAGATACTCCCTGTCGTTGACTACAAAGCATTTGCACCCAAAGACATGAAAATATATGACATTTGGACGTCTTTGGTTGATGAGTTCATATGGGGTCTTTTGGTGCCTCTTGTTGATGATTGAACGATTATGGGTGAAGTAGGCAGTAGAGATTGCTTCAACCCAGAAGGAAGTGGGTAGTTCTAATGAAGCAAACATGGTCCTTGCTGCTTCTACAAGGGTTATATGCCTTCGTTCAATGACTCCATTTTTCTGTGGAGTTTTGACTGCTAAAAATTTCTAAGATATACCTTCACAGATGAGTGCTCGTCCATTTATTCAACCTTAGATTTCAACACAAAAATAGAACTCGGCGCAAGTATACACCTCGAACTATTGTCGTCTCGTAACAAGTAATAATGGTAAAGTACCAGATATCGTTCCCACAGAGATAGCTTGTAAAGTTATTTCAAAAGTCCAGTTTATAAAAACTAGTTTCAGATGGCGAATCGAGGGATTTGATTTATCTAAAATTGGGTGGTTTAATTAACACTAAGAAAATATCAATCTTAAAAAGAAGCACAGGGTGCAACAGTTGATTAAGACTTTAAACAAATGATTCAGTAAAAAGGTGACATAGCATTCCTGTCACAATTATCTAAAATCAATAAATGATTTTATATAACTATGACAGTATCAACTGTCGGGTCAAACGGCCTCCCAAGAGCACACACCGATCAACGTGCTATCGATACGATATCATTTATGTTAGACGTCGTGAATCCTAGCACAACACAGTGTTACCATCCTACACGGTAGGAGTATAACGTTTATCAGACACTAAAGCTATTTATAGCCTTCTCCTATTACCTCAGGTTTTGAAAGTCAATACATTTTTATACACAATATTAGTTGTCAAACAATTTTAATGTAATCATCAAATGAAATATTAAGCACCTGAAATAAATAGTAGACTATAATGCTAATAAGACACCTTTGCACTTTCACATCGGCTTTGGTCTTAATTTCCCGTTACACCCCAAGCTAAGGCGTTAGCCCATCATCGCTCTGTTTCTTCTCTCGAAGGATGTAAGGACTGAAAAATAAATAACTAAGACGGAGAAATAAATTACATAAAGTAAATTACAGGAAATGGAAATACTGGAATTTAAAGTACTTGAAATTAAATGACAGAGATGTAAATTGCAGTAAAGTAAAGACAGAAATGTAAAGGATTGAAATGTAAAGGACTGAAACATAAAGACTGAAATATAAAAACTGAAATATAAATGACTGAAATATAAATGACTGAAATATAAATGACTGAAATATAAAGACTGTAATATAAATGACTGAAATATAAATGACTGAAATATAAATGACTAAAATATAAATGACTGAATTATAAAGACGGAAATATAAAGACTGAAATATAAATGACTGAAATATAAAGACTGAAATATAAATGATTAATAACTAAATAATATTAATTAATATTAATCTAGTGATGATGAAAGAAAAGTACTTGATGTATGACAAGTAGTACTTTGATGGGATGAGGAAATGACATATGAAAACCTTGGAAATTGGGGTTGACTTTTGAAGAAGACTTACAAGTCAAACAACAAAACTTGAAAACAAGTTTCGTTACAAAGACCGAAAGGTTACTTGCAAACTCGTAAAAACATATTATTTAGTCTACGTAAATTAGTCGTGAGCCACAAAGGATGAGATTCGATGTAAAGCAACAACGATCGACTAATTCGTAACTTGTAAAAGATAAGAAAAAACGTAACGTAACTTGGAACAGAAATGAGATGAAGATTAAATACGAGTACTTAAATTAAAACTTGAGAATGAAATCACAACTACAAAAGTTGGTTCTTGAAAAGACAAACAAAGAAAACCGAAACTTGGAACCGAAAGCAATAATCTAGAGAATGACTAACACAAAGATTATAAGTATCAAATGGAAGAAAGTATGAAAAAGTCTCCAAAAGTATGTTTAAAACAAGCCTTAAGCCTTCTTTATATAGGCTAAGGAAGATTACATAGTGGGTGCCAACTAATAAGACAAAAGCTTCTTCAAAACATGGCTTTGACCGGGCCCAAGGTCGTTGACCATGCCTCCTCTATGGATCAGCCCATTTCTTCACGGCCCAAGCAGAATTTCAGCTCTCGGACAGGTACTATAGGACCTTGCCACTCCTGGTTCTGTAGGACTGCCGTAGGACTGGGCCTAAAAATCATCAAAAACCTATCAAGATAGGGAATTAACATTAGATATACTATATTACTACTAATTTATGAAAGATACATAAAAAGACTCTATTAAGACACTAATGGGCAAATAAAATAAGGGAAAATGTTTAAGAAAATGATGTAATAAGGTTAATAAATTAGCACTTATCACACCCCCAAACTTGAATTTTTGTTTGTCCCCAAACAACAGAAAATGACAAATAAAAAGACTCAAAGTTCTAATAAACTAAAAAAAAATTGAGCATAAACATTCCATAGCCAAAGTAAGCATATTTTTGAAATTTTTTGAATGAAAGTGTTATACTCTTGACTTGATGCTTGATATTCATAGCCCTTCATAAACCTAGCTCCCCCAAACTTAAGTCTTTCATATTGCCAAACCATAAGCTAGCCTACATTTCTTTTGCTATACTAGATTCAATAGATAGATTGGGAATTTGAATTGGGTTTTGCATTTGGCTTTTTCTTTTCAATGCATACCTTTTACCTCATCTCACTTTTTTCACTCCATAGCACAATTTTATTGCTATGTATCTCATATTGAGGTATTTTGAACACTATGGTCCTTTTCAAACATTCTGGTGTACTTTGACACTCTTTTGTATGCACAAGACATGGAACTATGTTCTTTGTTTGTTTTTTGGTCTTAATGCATATATATCATGAACTTTGAAATGAAAGCCCAATTGAATCAAGTTCAAGCTTTAGAAATGGTTGGCTAGTTCTAGAGGCTCAATTTAAAACAAAGAATGTGTAACTTTGGATTATTGTGGCTATGGTATCAAGTTTAAACATTTATATAATGAATTCATCATTTATTCTATTTTTGGTGCATAGATGGTCAATAAGAATATATGCTTCTAAAATCAGTGCCCAAAATCCTAAAATGAAAAGGCAAAGATGATCAATACAAGTGTAATTGATTATCTTTAAGAGTAAAAGACCTATACTGAAAACAATTGATTCAAAAAAGCAAAGATGAGAAGTCACAAGTGTGACTTGGTCATCTTGTAAATAAAATGACTCAAAGCTAAGCACTATTGAAATAGAAAAGCAAAGATAATCAAGCATAAGCATGGTATGATCATCTTAAATGAAAAGGACACAAAAACATATAAGACAATACTGACACCGACATATTTTAAAACAACAAATAAAGAAACACAAGTTAAACATAAAAACACAGAGTATGGTAAGAATGCAGAACCTGTCCTACTCAGATTGAGTAGGAGAGTTAGAATACTGTTGTGAGACTGAGATTGAGATATCTGATAGTGGGAGCAACTCGTTAGAATATTTCTCTCTCCACTAATGCTTCAATCCTTTCCTTTGTATGCCCTTTACTCCTTTCTCATGAGTTGAAGATTTAATGGAACAAATATGGGAACATTCGTCACTCCCATCAGAGTATCTAAGATAATTAAAAACATTAAAAGTCACTTTTTGATTTTGGACTCTTATGGTTAACTCTCCCTTTTGTACATCTATCAGGGTTCTTCCAGTAGCTAGGAAATGTCTTCCTAAGATAATGGGAATGTCCTTGTCAGCTTTAAAGTCTAGGATGATAAAATCAGCTGGAAAAATAAACTTATCAACCTGAACTAGGACATCCTCAATCTTTCCTCTAGGATAAGCTATGGACTTATCAGCTAATTGTAGAGTCACAGTTGTAGGTCTAGCTTTACCTATGCCTAGGGTATTGAAGATAGATAAAGGCATGAGGTTTATACTAGCACCTAAGTCACATAGGGCTTTTCCTATTGCTTTTCCTCCAATTGAACAAGGGATTGTAAAGCTTCCAGGATCTTTCAGCTTAGGAGGGATTTTACTGGACAACAAAGCACTGAACCCTTCAATCAGAGCTACAGTCTCATACTCAGTCAACTTTTTCTTTTTACTCAAAATGTCTTTTAGAAACTTTGCATAACTTGGCATCTGCTCAACAGCCTCAACCAAAGGTATGTTTATATGTAACTGTTTAAAAACATCAAGAAATTTTTTAAATTGTAGTTCTTCCTTTTGATTCCTTAATCTTTGGGGATAAGGAATATAAGGAG
>NW_020200655.1:51679-61596 GCF_001531365.2 Cynara cardunculus var. scolymus | reverse complement strand
AGCATGTCATACCCATCATTATAAGTACAAGTTGTGAAAGCTCCTCCTGCACTAGCATCAAGCATTTGCTTAGCAACAGTTGTTAAACCATTGTAAAACGTCTCTAGCTGGATACAATAAGGAATGCCATGGTAAGGGCATTTTCTCAACAACTCCTTGTACCTTTCCCAAGCATCATGTGTTGCTTCATTATCCATTTGTCTAAACAAACATATTTCATTTCTGGATTCAGCGTTCCTGTTGGGAGGAAAATATTTTTTTCAAAAATTTCTTTACAAGGTCATTCCAAGAGATTATGGAATTTGGTTGTAAAGAGTTAAACCATAATTTTTCTCTATCCCTAAGAGAAAATAGAAACAACTTCAGCCTTAAGGCATTATCAGACACTCCAGGGATAAGAAAACAATCAGTTATTTCTATTAAAGATTTTAAGTGTAAATGAGGGTCTTCAGATGGCAAACCACTGAACTGGCCATTAGTCTGCAACATCTGAAACATGACAGGTGTGAGCTCAAAGTGAGTTGCCTTAATTTGTGGCCTTAGTATTCCTGAATTTAATTGACTAAAAACAGGAATAGCATAGTCCATGATTCCTCTATCCCGAGAATCTGCAATATGTTTGATGTTCTCCATAATAGTAACATGTGGTAGAAAAATTAGCTTTTACGAACTTTACTTTAAAAAAAAACTTTAGCGTGTTATCCCCGGCAGCGGCGCTAAAAACTTGCTCGTCGGTTTATTCAACCTTAGATTTCAACAGAAAAATAGAACTCGGCGCAAGTATACATCTCGAACTACTGTCGTCTCGTAACAAGTAATAATGGTAAAGTACCAGATATCGTTCCCACAGAGATAGCTTGTAAAGTTATTTCAAAAKTCCAGTTTATAAAAACTAGTTTCAGATGGCGAATCGAGGGATTTGATTTATCTAAAATTGGGTGGTTTAATTAACACTAAGAAAATATCAATCTTAAAAAGAAGCACAGGGTGCAACAGTCTTAATCACAAATGATTCAGTAAAAAGGTGACGTAGCATTCCTGTCACAATTATCTAAAATCAATAAATAATTTTATATAACTATGACAGTATCAACTATCGGGTCAGACGGCCTCCCAAGAGCACACACCGATCAACGTGCTATTGATACGATATCATTTATGTTAGACGTCGTGAATCGTAGCACAACACAGTGCTACCATCCTACACCGTAGGAGTATAGCGTTTGTCAGACACTAAAGCTATTTATAGTCTTCTCCTATTACCTCCGGTTTTGATAGTCAATACATTTTTATACTCAAAATTAGTTGTCAATTAATTTTAATGTAATCATCAAATGAAATATTAAGCACCTGAAATAAATAGTAGACTATAATGCTAATAAGACACCTTTGCACTTTCACATCGGCTTTGGTCTTAATTTCCCGTTACACCCCAAGCTAAGGCGTTAGCCCATCATCGCTCGGTTTCTTCTCTCGAAAGATGTAAGGACTGAAAAATAAATAACTAAGACGGAAAAATAAATTACATAAAGTAAATTACAGGAAATGGAAATACTGGAATTTAAAGTACTAGAAATTAAATGACAGAAATGTAAATTGTAGTAAAGTAAAGATAGAAATGTAAATGACTGAAATGTAAAAGACTGAAATATAATGACTGAAATATGAAGACTGAAATATAAATGACTGAAATATAAATGACTAAAATATAAATGACTGAAATATAAATGACTGAAATATAAAGACGAAAATATAAAGACTGAAATATAAATGACTAAAATATAAAGACTGAAATATAAATGATTAATAACTAAATAATATTAATTAATATTAATCTAGTAATGATGAAAGAAAAGTACTTGATGTATGACAAGTAGTACTTTGATGGGATGAGGAAATGACATATGAAAATCTTGGAAATTGGGGTTGACTTTTGAAGAAGATTTGCAAGTCAAACAACAAAATTTGCAAAACAAGTTTTGCTATAAAGACCGAAAGGTTACTTGCAAACTAGTAAAAACAGATTATTTAGTCTATGTAAATTAGTCGTGAGCCACAAAGGATGAGATTCAATGTAAAGCAACAACGATCGACTAATTCGTAACTTGTAAAAGATAAGAAAACGTAACGTAACTTGGAACAGAAATGAGATGAAGATTGTATATGAGTACTGAAATTAAAACTTGAGAATGAAATCACAACTACAAAAGTTGGTTCTTGAAAAGACAAACAAAGAAAATCGAAACTTGAAACCGAAAGCAATAATCTAGAGAATGACTAACACAAAGATTATAAGTATCAAATGGAAGAAAGTATGAAAAAGTCTCCAAAAGTATGTTTAAAACAAACCTTAAGCCTTCTTTATATAGGCTAACGAAGATTACATAGTGGTTGCCAACTAATAAGACAAAAACTTCTTCAAAACTAGGCTTTGACCGGGCCCAAGGTCGTTGACCACGCCTCCTCTATGGATCAACCCATTTCCTCATGGCCCAAGCTGAATTTCAGCTCTCGGACAGGTACTATAGGACCTTGCCACTCCTGGTCCTGTAGGATTGTCGTAGGACTGGGCCCAAAAATCATCAAAAACCTGTAAAAATAGGGAATTAACATTAGATATACTATATTACTACTAATATATGAAAAATACATAAAAAGACTCTATTAAGACACTAATGGGCAAATAAAACAAGGGATAATGGTTAAGAAAATGATGTAATAAGGTTAATAAATTAACACTTATCAATGAGATATTCATCACTTTAGGCATTCTTGAATTTTGTTCCATTGTCACTTCTAACTTCGATGAGTTTGTGTTGTAGAAGAACTTGGAGCCTTTTCATCACTGCGATGAGGAGGCTAGGAATGTCTGATTCTTCTTGACGAATTCAACCCATGTATATCTTGAGTATTCATCAACGATTACTAGAATGTATTCTTCCCAGAGAGGCTTTATATAGCGATGGGTCCACAGATGTCGATGTGGAGCATATCCAATGGTTTGGAGCACGAGGTTTCTGACTTGGACTTGTGAGAAGCTCGTTTTAACTTTCCCATCTCACAGGTCGAGCATAGGTGGTCTTTCTTGAAGTTGAGATCAGGAATCCCCTTGACCAACTTCTGTTTGGCTAACTTTTTCAAGACATCAAAATTCAGATATGAGAATTTTTGATGCCATAGCCAATTTTCTTCACTCCTGTGGGAGACAAGGCAGAGAATGTCTTGACCATCAAAAGATTGAAAATCCAGAAGATAGAGATTTTCTTCTCTCTTGGCCTTGATGATGGTTTGACCAGGTTTTGTTTCGATGATGCAGAAACCTTTGAGAAATCGTACTTCCAGTCCTTTGTCGCAAAACTGACTGATGCTTAATAGATTATGCTTCAGGCCTTCAACATAAGCCACTTTTGTGATTGATATGTTTCGCTTGATGAGGGTGCCATACCCCTTGATTGTTCCCTTACTGTTGTCTCGAAAAGTCACAAAACCTCCGGGTTTTTTGATGAAGGAGGATAGTTGACTTCTATCACCAGTCATGTGCCTGGAGCAACCTGAATCCATGTATCGTGGTTGCACACGCTGGTCCTGCAAGACAAATTAAGGGGTTTTAGGTACCCATTTCATAATGGGTCCTCTTATGTTAGTGGGGGATTTGGCATCCTCTTTTTCATCAGCCCTCTTGGATTTGGGTTGTTTTATTTTGCTTGTAGCCTTTGACGGCTTGGGCTTCTTCATCATTTTTTTCATGAGTTTTTAACGTTTTCATATCTATAAACATGCTCAGAAAAAATGCAACGATGGTCTAACATATGATTCCTCAGGGTTTGTAAAAGAATTAAACACTGGCAGGTGGGAGTTTTTGGATAAGTGTTTTTAACAAATTTCTTTTTATTTGAAGGATTTGATGAAAATGTTTTGTCCTAGCATTGGTTGTTTTTTACAAACTTCCTATTTAGTGCAGAATTTTTATTGGAAGGGGCAGACTTGGGTTTTACTTCCTTTCTGAGGGGTGCTTGAGGCTTCTTCCCTTTAGCTAAAGGAGATGAAAATGGAAGTTAAAATTTTCAGAAGCATGCCACTTTTGTTTCTGTTCAAGAGTGAATTTTATAAATTTAGAGTGATGGGTCGGGCCTTGTAAAGTTTTCTTGGCAGTCTTAACTTTTTTCAGCTTTCCTTTTTCTAGGTTTGAAGAATTTTTAGCTTTTACGCACAAACTGGGAGGTCAGATTTCATTGGGAGTTTCAAAATTTGCGGTTTCTTATCCATAATTATATCTAGCAATTCACATATTATTTCTTCTTTAGAATCAGAATCAAGAAAGTCTCTTGCAGATTTCTCAAAATCAAAATTTTCATGAACGTTTTTGGGAGAGATAGGTTCTGAGGTTGAAGGTTCAGAACAGTCTTTTGGGAGTTCTATCGCTTCAGATTTCTCAGATGAATTTCAAGGTTACTTGAATCATTCATCGATCCTTCAGATGATAGTTCCTTACTAAGAGGTTCCATTCCATCGGTAGCACTTGCTGATGAACTTGTGAATTGATAACCAGAGGCTCTGGTTTAACCATGAGGTTTCCATCGGTCTCTGGTTTTTAGGCATCATCCTTTTCATCAGATTTCTTACTAGTGATGCACTTATAAACCACATTTTGAAAATCTTGCCTCGAGAAAATTGTTTTTCCATCGACTTTTACTCTTTTGAAAGTTTCTTTAGGTTTTGGAGAAAATTCGGGTTTTTGAACACATCCAAGTTTAAAAGTGAATTCAAGAGTGGATTTCTTGTTCTCGATGAAGGAGTTAAGATCATTGAATCCGATTCCTTGGAAATCGGTTTGGCCATTAAGTTTTCATAAACGTTTTGGGCATCTTTATATTTCTTCATCAAAAGTTCATTGGTCTGAAGCTTATAATGAAGAATCTTCCTTTCGTTTTGAAAGAAATCTTTAAGAGCTAAAGAGTTTAGTCCTTCTACCTCGGATTCTTTCAAGGCTTTCACCTTCTTCTCTAAACCTTTAGAGATCTTCTTGTTCAGATCCAACAGTTTCTCTTTTTCTTATTTTTTAAGACATGCAATGCGGGTTTTCTCTCTTACTAATTCAGTTTTTTTCTTTAGCAAAAAGATTAGTCTCTTCTTTGTAGAAACTAACTTCTTTTTCTGCTTTTAACCTTTCAAATTTTTCAAAATTTAATTTTTCTTTTAATCTAAGAAAATCTTTTGAAAGTTTTATGACCTTTAACTCTAACTCGGATGGAGCAGAGTTGGTTTCATTGTGGGAAGAATCATATACCTGGTCATCGGAGTCAGAAGTGGATTCTGCATTGGACTTGGCCATCAGACATATGAGTGTCTTGTCTTCTTCATCAGACGAAGAATCGAACACCCAATTTTCTTTCTTAACCATCAGGCTTATTTCTCTCGAATTGTACTTGTATTTATTCTTATAATAGTTTGCATCCTTGATCAGACATCCTTTGCAATCCTTTGAAAATGGCCTATCTTCCCGCACTGGTAGCAGCGAAGACCATCTTTCCTTCCTGCTCTTCTGTCTTCTCTCCTCTCTTCTCTGTCTTCTCTCATCTCTTCTCTGTCTTCTCTCATCTCTTCTCTGTCTTCTCTCTCTTCTCTTCTTTCATCTCTCTGATGAAATTTAATTGTCTTCTGTCCATAGGATGGCTAATATCTCTCCCTTCTGGAGTCTCTTCTGCTGTCCTTTTTGAAGGGGCTCTTGAGAAACTTCTTCTGGAACTGTTTGGTTATCAAGGCAAGGGATTTGGCAAATGCCTTGAGATCATCATCAGAATCTGACACTTCTTCAGATTCTGATTCAACTACCAAAGCCTTCTTGCTTTGTGTTCTTTAGAAGAGCCCCTTGTAACCTCCTTTTCTTCTTACACCAAGGCAAGAGGTCCTCCGATGGACACTTTCCTCCTCAAAATGTCTTTCTCTTGGGCAGCAAGTGTTCTATATACGTCATGAAGTGACCAGTTGTCTAAGTCTTGATTTTCTTGTAAAGACATTGATAGTTGAGTCCACTCATCACCGAGACTTTTGAGGAAAATGACGTTATTTTCCTTTTTGGTCCTTGCAATGTCGTTTCTATGGCATTGATCTATCAAGGTATTAAAACGATCATAAGTCTTCTGAATCGGTTCATCGGGCAATGCTTTAAAATTCGTGTATTCGTTTAAGTATTGCACCCTTCGATTTTTCTTCATTTTTGCGCCTCCCTCCAGTTGGCTTCCTAGTTCATCCCATATCTCTTTAGCCGTGGTACATGCATCCAGAGATTGGAAAATCTCATTAGGAATGGCCATTATGATCAGCCTCTTGGCCTTCCTGTCAGCCTCTACTCTCTCTATATCGTCTTCATCCCAGTTGCTCTCATCCTTCACCATATAATAAGCAACTTCTGTGGTAGTGCTTGTTCCAGGAACTCTTGGAACAAGAATTTGAGGAATGTAAGGACCTTCCATCACCAATCTGAGGAGATTTCTGTCCATTCCCTCCAAAAAGTTCACCATTCGTATCCTCCATTGCGGATATTCTTCACGTTGAATAGTTGAAGGCTTGGTGAGGGAACCAACGCTATAGGCAAAATTCCAGTTGGCCATTTAAGAGATTTTTTAAAGAGAAAAAGAAAATTTGAGAATGGAGAAAAATTGAGAGATTTGAATACTCATATTCAATTTGATCGTTTTGATTCAAAATCAATCAATTTACTCTGATACCAATTGTTGATCCCAGATCTCTCAATATAACATGAAGATTTATGTTATACAACCTAAATCTATCGTATGTATGAAGAATAGTGAAGAACAACTTATAAAATATTCAAGAGAATATGAAGCTTCAAATGATTTCACTATAATAACTTCAACGAGAAGGAATAATTATTTACAAGACATGTGAGAGCTATTTATACTAGCAATCTAGTCTAAGAGATAATAATCTAGTGAAACAATATCTATGAGATATTCTAGGAATAGATATCTATCTAGAATTTAGGAGTTATCTCTAACTACCTTGTGTAACTGAATTCCAGCTGTCGATGAGTCATCTCCAGTTGTCTTCTAGTAGTATATTCAACCAGGAGTCTTTACGTTTCTACTTTACTTTGATATCTCTGATTGAACACTTGATGAATTTGTGAAGTGCTATAAACTAGAGGGGTGATGGAGATGTTTTGTTCATCGCACCTATAGACCATTCATCGCATCTCTGGTTCGCCTTCAAGCACTTAGGTCTTTTCCAGCTCTTCTTCCACCGGTCCTCTGGACTTCCATACTTGTACATTTTTCATTACTTTTACAATAAGAATTATGGGGTCTAACATATAGCCTCTCTGGTTCCTCATAACTCATTCCCAAACACTTCTAATCAAAAACACGGTTATACAAAACCTCTGGCCATAAGCCAATTTCTCTCTTCTCAATAACATCATTACTATCATTTCCAATAAGAGCAATATTCCTGAATCTTCAAATCACAAAGAAATAAGGACTCAGAACCATTGCAATCTTAAAGGATATAACAGTAAGAGCTATAATAATAATCACACATACAAATGTCACCCTTATATCCAAAAGTACATCTCTCCTTGATATGCCACCCTTATATATGAAGGTACACATCTCCTTGATATGCCACCCTTATCCCATGCTACACCTCTCCTTGATATGCTGCCATTATTTCTTCATCAAAGTCTACAGATTATTTCCAATCTAGACAGACCGAAGTCACAACCGTCCTGAAGGAACATCATCTATATTTTTAGCCAATACCAGTTTCAAAACAGTTTTATACCAAAACTTTGAAACTCAAGAACCAGTAGTTCATGAATCCACTTTCCAAACTCAAAATCCTTTATTCCTTAAAATAAGTTATCATCCCAACTGATTTGAAAGAAGCAGATACTTCTTTGTATTACAAAAACAGTTTCAAAACCCAGATTCATAAAACTTAAATCAATAGTTTAAAACAGTTTCCTTTTTTCATTAAAATCATCTATCAAAATCCATGTATTTCAAATATCAACATATAATAATTTTAATAACAAAACTTACCTTATATGCACAGATTTGCAGATAAATCAAACAACAATTTCTTCCAATAACCACCGATTCTTCAAATTACTTTTATGCAGGTTTTCTCTTGAGAACACACACTCACCGCCACTACCTTTTTCTTTTAACAAGAAGATAAAAATAGGATAAGATTGATCTTATCCTACGTATATATATATATATATTATGTAGGCGGTGTATGGTTAAATATATTAAATTTCACAAAGGCGGTGAAGGTTTAATATTATAAAACCTCTCCTCCTCCTCCTTCTCTTTATCCAAGAATATGCACACACACATATTTTAATAATTCTCATGTATGCACAGTAACACATATGTATACATATATCATCCATGCATTTTACCTATGCATATAATCATCCTCATAAATAAATGTGCACATTTTCACATATTCACATAATAATCACATAAAGATTACCTCAACCGTTGCTGCCTTAAATCCCGATTATCACAATATACTTGCCGACATGTTCAATCCATTCTATGTTCTTGATCTTGATCTAATCTTGTTAATTGATTTGAATCTAGGCTAACAACCCCACCTAGCTACTCAATTATCTCAAAGGAGGTGCTTGTTTCATATATCATGGAGAATTACATATAATCTATCTACTCTTCATTCAGAAGTTTTAGATATTGAAACAAGAAGATGCACATGCGATCTTCAAACTTCATTTCAGTGCAGATTATGTCTGTAATAGTCGGGTTTCAAGTTTTGATTTAAGATTTTCTTTAACATATATATATATATATATATATATATGTGTGTGTGTGTGTGTGTTATGTTTATATGATAAATTTAGAATTATTAAAAAAAAGGGGGGGGAGGTCGGCTGGTTGTGCCGCCCACCACCTCTCCTCTATACTATATATAGAAAGTGGTGAAGAAGAAAGTTTACACACACCCACTATATTTAGAAAGTTTTCTCTGAAGTCATACGGATTGCAAGAAGAGGATTCAAAAGCTTTGATATTCGATTTCTAAAGGTGAGTGTATATTGCTTTGAAGTATTGATTATTACATCTTTTATTAGAATCTGATATTGTTGGAATATGCTATTTAGGAACTGCATTTCATGAATATTTGATTAAGTAAATAAATCGGACAAAGAGTGGCCGGTGTTCTCTTTAAACCGCCCAAGAGGTGATCGGTTTATTCTTAAACCGCTCAAGTGTTGTTCGGACTAAACTCTAAACCACCCAAGAGGTGACCGGATTAAATTAAATCGCTCAAAGGAATATGTTGACCGGATTGATAACCGGACAGTTTTATCCGGATTATAAACCGCTCAAGGTATGGCCAGTTTAGTTTCCCAATATTCTAAGTGTTTATCCGGATATAATATCCAGACAAGGCTGACCGGATTACAAATCCGGCTAATGTGTTAAAGCATTTTTGAGATGAAATAGCGGTGTAACCACGAGAGAGATGTAATGACGGTGAAACCGCGAGAGAGATGTAATGGCGGTGTAACCGCGAGAGAGATGTAATGACGGTGTAACCGCGAGAGAGATATAATGGCGGTGTAACCGCGAGAGAGATATGTAATGGCGGTGTAACCGCGAGAGAGATGTAATGGCGGTTTAACCACGGGAGAGAGATGTAATGACGGTGTAACCGCGAGAGAGATGTAATGGCGGTGTAACCGCGAGAGAGATGTAATGGCGGTGTAACCACGAGAGATACATAAATAAGTTTATGTATCAGAACAGGTTTGATTCTAAACTGATTGTTTGGAATGTATGTTGTTTGTTGAGAATTATACACTCACTAGGCCTTTTTGGTCTAACGCTCAGTTGTTGGACTAACCTGTTTTGCAGGTCATCATACCT
>NW_020200655.1:49078-50724 GCF_001531365.2 Cynara cardunculus var. scolymus | reverse complement strand
ATGTTTCTTGCTTGTAAACCTCCTAAGTTTTCTGGTGAGCGTGATCCTGTTAAAGCTATGTGTTGGCTTAAGGAGATAGAGTTGAGTCTACAAATCAGTAAAAGTGCAAAAGAGGACAAAGTCATGTTTGCTGTATCTCGTTTGAGATCAAGTGCCTTGTACTGGTGGGAAGTCCTGTCCAGTTCAGATCCAAACAGTTTGAAGACCATGTTGTGGGAAGAATTTGTGGTTAAGTTTAAAATGCAGTGTTGTCCTGAAGCTGCAGTACGAAAGTCGGAAGATGATTTCCTTCATCTTGAGCAAGGAAACATGTCAGTCCGCCAATATACTGAAGTTTTCATGGAACAGTCTAGGTTTGCTGAAGCTTATATAATATCTGAAAACAGTAGAGTGAGAAAGTATATTTGGGGATTGGAGTCAAATCTTCGGAAATATGTGATATCCAGGAATCCGACAACATTTCAAGCGGCAGTTGATGCTGCTGAAATTCTGGAGCAAGACATTAATCGACAACCACAAGAGAAAGTTGGAGAGAAAAGAAAGGGGGAAGTTATAGTAACTGATTTCCGTAGACCAAGGTTTATGGAAAATTTAAATCGACCAGTTGCAAGGTTTGCTGATAGGGTGTGTACCCGATGTCATAAGATACATCAGGGAAATTGCAATGCAGAATCTCGAGTATGTTTTAAATGTCAGGAACCAGGACATATAGCTCGAGACTGTCGGGTGACGCGGAGGTGTTTTACTTGTAATTCATCTCAACATGTTAATGCTGGTTGTCCGCAGGCAAAGAGTCGAGAGTTTGGTTTTGCTGGAGGTCGGGGATCTGAATATTCTAGGGGTCGAGGATCTGGGTATGTGCCAACAGGTTGTGGGCAAATGGATAATCCTGTTAGTCCAAGTGGACGGGGAGGGATAAGACAGGTAGAGTCTAATGCAAAAGGGAGAGCCTTTCAGATGACGAGAGGTGAGGCGGAAGAGCACCCTGAAGTGGTAACAGGTACATTCCTTGTTAATTCAGTATGTGCCAAAGTTTTATTTGACTCGGGTGCAAATCGTTCTTTTGTGTCACCATCATTTGTTAACTGTGCACATTTAGAATATAAAGCGTTGAGTGAGGATTTAATTGTGGAAACAGCAAATGATAGTGAAGTTTTGGTTAAAGAAAGAATTGATGAATGTATTATAAGTATAGAAGGATGTGAGGTGCCTATACAATTATTTTCTTTGCCTTTAAGGGAATTTGATATAATCATAGGCATGGATTGGTTAGCTGAAAACCAAGCCAACATAGTTTGTAATGAAAAGATGATTCATATAGACTTGCCTGAAAAAGGAAGAGTTGTGATTTATGGAGATCGRAGGGATCGTTATTCTAGCCTAATTTCAGTTCTAAAGGCTAGGAAGTATGTACAAAAGGGATGTGTTAGTTTTCTTGCATATGTTATAGATATGAATAAAGAGAAGGGAAAGATGAAAGATATCCCAGTCGTAAGAGAATTTCCTGAGGTATTTCCAGAAGATTTGATAAGTYTACCTCCAGACMGAATGATAGAATTTCAGATTGAATTAATTCCTGGAGCAACACCCGGTGCACGTGCACCATATAGGTTAGCTTCTTTTGAGTTAAAGGAGTTAATGTCTCA